>NW_025744600.1:115000-127500 GCF_021184085.1 Oncorhynchus gorbuscha
CTCTTATCCAGAGCGACTTACAGTTAGTGCATTCATCTTAGCTAGGTGGGACAACTACACATCACAGTCATAGTAAGTACATGTTTCCTCAATAAAGAAGTTATAAGAAAAGTCAGCGCTAGTAGGAAAAGACAAAAGCAGATTCCCCCCCCCACAAATTTCATGAGGTCTTATTTAAGTTACTCTGAAGAGGGTTTCAGGTGATTTTGGGAAGATGGGCTCTGCTTTCCTGACGTTATGGGGAAGCTTGTTCCACAATCGGGGTGCCAGGATAGAGAAGGGTTTTGCCTGGGCTGAGCAGGAGCTGACCCCCGTAGGGGTGGGAGGGCTCCCTGCCTGGGGCAGTTGACCTCAGAAAGTGACAGCTGATTGGTTTCTTTAGTAAAACACAGGAAGACCGTTTGGGAGAATCTCAATTGGGCAAAAGTCTATCCTCTCCTCGACTCCTCCGTGACCCGGAAACCAATAAGTGTCAGAGTGATCGAGGAGAGTGTCAATTCGTTAGTCAAAGTCTGCTCCCCTCCTCGATTACCTCACGCGGAAGTGTTTTCAAATCTCCCCACCCCCCCCTTGAATCAGCTGTTCTTTTCTCAAAGGAGAAAACACACATTTAAAAACACACTACTTATCCATTTAGCTATAAAATAATGAATTGCACAACCAGCTACATTTGTTTTGATCACTTTACACGTTCATTTCGGGATTTACACTTGATGACGCTAGTGTAGGAGAGTCTCATTTCATACAAGTGCTTTTTGTTTTCACGTTTCCTCTCACCTTCGCTTCTCGATTACCGAAGAGAAGACAGAGGAGAGAAAAACATATTGAGATTCCTCCACAGGTCCCCTATCAGTGAATATCATTAGGTAACACAAAGGGAGAAAGAGAGAGATTTTATTAGATTTTAGATTGATTAGGATCCCCATTAGCCAATGCCAGCAGCGACAGCTAGTTTTATTGGGGACCGACACATAACGAAAAAGACATTACAGACAAAATACTTTACAGTTTACATACATTTAAAAATATTAACAGGTAGTGTGTGTGTGTGCGCGCATCTATCAGTTCCACATACAAGTCATTACATACACACAACAAATAGGTCACATGGGGGTGAGGCATTGTGCCGTGAGGTGTTGCTTTATTTGTTTTTTGAAACCAAGTTTTCTGTTCACTCATGGCTCTGTAAAATACTATACTCTGTAAAATACTATACTCTGTAAAACACTATACTCTGTAAAATACTATACTCTATAAAATACTATACTCTGTAAAATACTATACTCTGTATAATACTATACACTGTAAAATACCATACTCTGTAAAACACTATACTCTGTAAAATACTATACTCTGTAAAATACTATATTCTATAAAATACTATACTCTGTAAAATAGTGAATGTTTTCTTTCATTTGTTGTGGACCTGGGGACTGTGAAAAGATCCCTGGTGGCATGTCTGGTGGGGTAAGTGTGTGTGTCAGTGCTGTGTGTACAGTAAGTTGACAGTGCAAACAAATATGAATTTAGCCAAGAGAGACTGGCATGCATAGTATTAATATTAGCCCTCTGATTACAATGAAGAGCAAGACGTGCTGTTCTTTTCTGGTCCAGCTGCAGCGGTCTAAGGCACTGCTTCTCAGTGCTAGAGGCGTCACTACAGACCCTGGTTCGATTCCAGACTGTATCACAACCGGCCGTGATTGGGAGTCCCATAGGGTGGCGCACAATTGGCTCAGGGTCGTCCTGGTTAGGGTTTGGCCGGGGTAGGCCGTCATTCTAAATAACAATTTGTTCTTAACTGACTTGCCTAGTTAAATAAAGATTAAATAAAAATACATACAAAATTTACTTGGTCTTTCTTTGCAGCACTTGACCATATGACTGGACAATAATCAAGATAAGATCAAACTAGAGTCTGCAGGACTTGCTTTCTGGAGTGTGGTGTCAAAAAAGCAGAGCATCTCTTTATTACGGACAGACCTTTCCCCATGCTTACGAGAAGTCGACCGATTAATCGGAATGGCCGATTAATTAGGGCCAATTTCAAGTTTTCATAACAATCAGAAATCGGTATTTGTGGAAACCGAGTTGGCCGATTTTGTTTCTTTATTTACATTTTTTTTTACACCTTTATTTAACAAGGCAAGTCAGTTAAGAACACATTCTTATTGTCAATGACGGCCTAGGAACGGTGGGTTAACTGCCTTGTTCAGGGGCAGAATGACAGATTTTTACCTTGTCAGCTCGGGGATTCAATCGGGCAATCTTACAGTTAACTAGTCCAATGCTCTAACCACCTACTTTACATTGCACTCCACGAGGAGCCTGCCCGTTACGCGAACGCAGTAAGAAACCAAGGTAAGTTGCTAGCTAGCATTAAACTTATCTTATAAAAAACAATCAATCAATAAATCATAATCACTAGTTAACTACACATGGTTGATGACATTACTAGTTTATCTAGCGTGTCCTGCGTTGCATATAATTGACGCGGTGCGCATTCGCGAAAAAGGACTGTCGTTGCTGCAATGTGTACCTAACCATAAACATCAATGCCTTTCTTAAAATCAATACACAAGTATATATTTTTAAACCTGCATATTTAGTTAATATTGCCTGCTAACATGAATTTCTTTTAACTAGGGAAATGGTGTCACTTCTCTTGCAACAGAGTCAGGGTATATGCAACAGTTTGGGCCGCCTGGCTCGTTAGCGAACAAATTTGCCAGAATTTTACGTAATGGCTAGCTAGTTAGCGGGGTGCGCGCTAATAGCATTTCAAACGTCACTCGCTCTAAGACTTGGAGTAGTTGTTCCCCTTGCTCTGCATGGGTAACGCTGCTTCGAGGGTGGCTGTTGTCGATGTGTTCCTGGTTCAAGCCCAGGTATGGGCGAGGAAAGGGACAGAAGCTATACTGTTACACTGGCAATACTAAAGTGCCTATAAGAACATCCAATAGTCAAAGGTATATGAAATACAAATCTTATAGAGAGAAATAGTCCTATAATTCCTATAATAACTACAATCTAAAACTTCTTACCTGGGAATATTGAAGACTCATGTTAAAAGGAACCACCAGCTTTCATATGTTCTCATGTTCTGAGCAAGGAACTTAAACGTTAGCTTTCTTACATGGCACATATTGCACTTTTACTTTCTTCTCCAACACTTTGTTTTTGCATTATTTAAACCAAATTGAACATGTTTCATTATTTATTTGAGGCTAGATTGATTATATTGATGTATTATATTAAGTTAAAATAAGTGTTCATTCAGTATTGTTGTAATTGTCATTATTACAAATATATATATATATTTTTAAATTGTCCGTTTAATCGGTAGCGGCTTTTTTTTGGTCCTCCAATAATCGGTATCGGTGTTGAAAAATCATAATCGGTCGACCTCTAATCTTTACAACGGTTGAATCTATATGTTTTGACAATGAGTTTACAATCTAAGGTAACATCAAGTAATTTAGTCTCCTCAACTTGTTCAACAGCCAAACCATTCATTACCAGTGTCAGCTGATGTCTAGAACTTAGGCAGTGATTTGTACCATGCTCTTTGTTTTAGAGATGTTCAGGACCAGTTTATTACTGGCCACCCATTCCAAAACAGACTGCAACTCTTTGTTAAGGGTTTAAGTGACTTCATTAGATGTGGTTGTTAATGAGTACATTGTTGAATGGACATACACATTGTTAAATGCTAGTGGCAGATCATTGGTAAAACTAGAAAAGAGTAGAGGGCCTAGAGAGCTGCTCTGCGGGACACCACACTTTACATGTTTGACATTAGAGAAGCTTCCATTAAAGAAAACCCTCTGAGTTCTATTAGAGTGATAGCTCTGAATCCACGATATGGCAGAGGTTGATAAGACATAACACACTTTCTCAACAACAGGTTATGGTAAATAATATCAAAGGCTGCACTGAATTATAACAATACAGCTCCCACAATGTTTTTATTATCAATTTCTTTCAATCAATCATCAGTCATCTGTGTCAGTCCAGTACATGTTGAGTGCCCTTCTCTATAAGCATGCTGAAAATCTGTTAATTTGTTTACAGAGAAATATGATTGTATTTGGTCAAACACAATTTTTCCTAACAGTTTGCTAAGAGCTGGCAGCAAGTTAATAGGTCTGCTGTTAGAACCAGTAAAGGCCGCCTTACCACTCTTGGGTAGCAGAATGACTTTGGCTTCCCTCCAGTCCTGAGGACAAAGACTTTCCTCTAGGCTCAGATTAAAGATATGACAGATAGGATGGTAGCTGAATCTATAGTCACTCCTCAGTAGCTTTCCATCTAAGTTATCAATGCCAGGAGGTTTGTCATTGTCACGTTGTACAAATGATTGGAGACAGGCGCAGGAATTCGTAATAGGGAGGTTAATACTCCACCTAAAATATACAACCTGCCATGAAAAGGCATGGGGACGAAGCCCAAAACAAACACGTATCGAAAAACACAGAGACTTAACCCAAACAAAAGAGCGAGGTTAAACCTCTAATAAATACACAGGACAATACACTACATGGGGCGAGACCCGTAATAACAAATGCACAACAATACATAAACGGGACCCGTAATAACAAATGCACAATACACGGGGCAAGACCCGTAATAACAAATGCATAATACACGGGGAAAGACCTGTAATAACAAATGCAGAATACACGGGGAAAGACCTGTAATAACAAATGCAGAATACACGGGGCAAGACCTGTAATAACAAATGCACAATACACGGGGCAAGACCCGTAATAACAAATGCACAATACACGGGGCAAGACCCGTAATAAGAAATGCAGAATACACTGGGCAAGACCCGTAATAACAAATGCAGAATACACGGGGCAAGACCCGTAATAACAAATGCACAATACACGGGGCAAGACCCGTAATAACAAATGCACAACAATACACGGGACGAGACCTGTAATAACAAATGCACAACAATACACGGGACGGGACCCGTAATAACAAATGCACAACAATACACGGGACGAGACCCGTAATAACAAATGCACAATACATGGGGCAAGACCCGTAATAACAAATGCACAACAATACACGGGACGAGACCCGTAATATCAAATGCACAACAATACACGGGAGGAGACCCGTAATAACAAATGCACAACAATACACGCAGCACGAAAGCCGAAACCACAAAGCACAGGTACTCACAAGACCAACGGACATGGGAACAATAACCGACAAGACAATGGTGAACAGAGGGCACATATATACAATTACTAATCAGGGGAATTGGAAACAGGTGTGCGTAATGAGACAGCTCAGTGACGCCTAGAGGCCGGTGATGTAGACCTCCGTAACTGGTGCACGGAATGAGTACTTTGGGAATCCGTGACAATCATTTTTTGATCGATAACCATTTTTCCACCTCCCCCACACTAACTTTACAAAATTCAAACTCACAATGCTTTTCTTTTGCCCAATCTATGCCGGCTGTTCATTTTTTGGCATTTCCTGCTTAAGTTTGCCCACTTTGCCAATGAAGTAATCATTCACATAATTGGCAACATTAAATGCTTTTGTAATGAATAAGCCATTCAATGAACGATGGAATTGAATTTGTCTTTCTGCCCATATTAATTTAAAGTACTCCAAAGTTTTTTTCATCATTTTTTACATCGTTGATCTTGGTTTCATAATACAGTTTCTTTGTCTTTTTTTTATTGCGTTTAGTCACATCATTTCTCAACTTTCAGTAAGTCAGCCACTCAGATGTGCAGCCAGACTTATTAGCCACTCTTTTTGCCCCATCTCTTTCAACCATAACATTTTTTAAATTCTTTATCAATCCATGGATCCTTAAGAAACTGACTGTTAGAACGGTTAACAGGTACATGTTTATCAATAATTATAAGAAGCAATTTCATAAATTCATCAAATGCAGTGTCTGGATGCGCCTCATTAATCACATCAGACCAACACCTATTTTTAACATCATCCACATAAAAGTCACAGCAAAATCTGATTTATGATCTCTTGGACACTATTTTAGGCCCGAATTTTGGAGCTTTGGCTTTCCTGGATATAGCCACTATACTGGGATCACTGCATCCAATGGCTATGGGTACAGCTTTAGAACAAGGTTCTACAGTAGTAGTAAAAATGTGATCGATACATGTGAAGGATCTTGTTCCTGTAGTGTTTGTAACCACCCGGGTAGGTTGATTAATAACCTGAACCAGATTACAGGCCCTGGTTACAGTGAGAAGCTTCCTTTTGAGTGGAAAACCAGTCAATATTCAGGTCCCCAAGAAAGTAAACCTCTCTGTTTACATCACATACACTATCAAGCATTTCACATATATTATTTAGATACTGACTGTTCACACTTAGTGGCCTAAAGCAACACCCCTAAAGAAAAGGCTTTAGATGTGCCAAGTGAGCCTGCAACCACAACACTTCAATACCACTTGACATTACAGGGATATGGCTCAGAATATATACAGCAACACCTCCCCCATAAGCATTCCTACCCCTTCTATATATGTTATATACTTGTATTGCTACTGTTGTATCATCAAATGGATTTTCTAAGTGAGTTTCAGAAATGGCTAATATGTCAATGTTATCTGATGTTAGAAATAAAGTCTCATGAAATCAATAACTTGCTAAGGCTACATATATTAATATGGGTTATTTTCAGCCCTTTCCTGGGTAGCTTATCAGAGATTGACATCAAAGTGAAAAAGCAAACAAAGCAAGAAACATAATATACTTTCAGCAGTCCATCATTCATTGAATCAGGTGGTGTGCGTAAGAGTTTGTATGTGTGCTGCGGGGTTGAAGCTAGGAACCCATAGGCTTGGTTCTCTCATCCCTTCCAGGCTTCTGGGAGGGAGGGTGGACAATGAGCCTGTCATAGTGGATGTAAGCAATGTCCCAACGCACTCTGGCAGCTTTCATGGCTGCGATAAGTTCTTTCCTCCTCTGGCACACAGCATCAGGATATTCCTCGTTGAGGGTGACTTCCTCTCAAGTTCTTGACTCTGTCCAGAACAGCTACCTTGTCCTTGAACCTCAGGAACTTGACCACTATCGGCCTGAGCCTGTCACCTGGGACGGTGGTGGGCTTTCAAGTCCTGTGGCCACGCTCCACCGCAATCTTCCTGTGGTCCGTCTTCAGTTTCTCCAAGATAATTTCCCTCACTTTGTCCTCAGACTCCGTCTAGGTCTCAGGTGGAGATTCTGCAGTGTTGTTCCACCTTAATTGTCCCTCAAGATAATCAGATTTCTCCATCATTGTTATCATGGATTCACATACAGAACTGATGTCCTCTCAATGATTTACAGATCAGTCATCTTGCCATTCTCCTGTTTGAACTGTTTTTCAGGTCCTGGACCTCTCTGGTCAGGTCATCCAATTGTTTTATTAGTTGACTCCACCAGTATTTGGACAACACTTGAAGCTATTTTCTTGTTACTTGTAGAACAAATTTTGTGTCTGTTCAAAAAGATCCTTCACCTGTGATAGAGGTACTCCCGCCAGCTTTGGTTGTTGTCATGGTAGCAATGTAGGTTACGCTGTTACTCCTCGCAGTTCCAGACAGGGAACGTTGCAGGGAAGATAGAACCGTGGGGAGAGAGAAAATAGGGGGGGGAAAAGCAAGAAAAATAGTGCGATACTGAAAGAGAAAATGAAGTAGTGCATCTTGTTGTGAACAACAGACATTCGTTAACTAGCCTGTTCTTTACACTGACTCTGGCACACACACATACATACACACATACATATTCCCACACACACATACATACACACATACATACTCCCACACACACATACATACACACATACATACTCCCACACACACATACACATACAGCAGTGGCGACAGACTCCGGCGCGATGGCGGTCCAATCTCCCCTCCCCATAAAACAATCAGCTATACAGTCACAGAGTCAGGTCGCCCTGACCTAAACAGCCTGCTCAGCTCAGCTCGCCCCCACCACACACACACACAAAGGTGGCTCAGCTCAGCAGCGTGCGTGAACACAGCAAGGCCAGCACTCACAGTCAGTCACTATTACAGTCGTGTGAGTGTGACAGAGTGTGAGTCTGCTCTCTAAATAGTCAGGCTGTCTGACGGAAAAACACACATCACAACACTAGGTCAATCCCACCTAATCCCACTACTCTAAACCCCCTGATCAGTCCATATGTGGCACACACACACACACACACACACACACACACACACACACACACACACACACACACACACACACACACACACACACACACACACACACACACACACACACACACACACACACACACACACACACACACACACACACACACACACACACACACACACACACACAAAAAAACAGACACTCATCATCTCAGCACAGTTCTTTAGCCCCTTATCTGAAAGGTGAGCCGTTTCATTAACAGACCATCAACTGCTAGAGGAATCCACCCTAGCCACCAATGCTAACTGGTAATTCTACTACCGCTAAGGCTAACGCTAGCCTACCTTTCACTCTTACAGCAACGACAGTCAGGGGCCAATCCTTACTTCAGATCATCTTCAAGACTGCTGCCTAAATCAGTGTTTCTCAACTATTGTTGTGCCTGGGACTTGCAAGCTATGATATCAATACAAGGACCAAAAAATACAAGGACCAAAAAATGACAGGCCTCTCTCATCTTTTTAAGCTGGAGAACTTGCACAATTGGTGGCTGACTAAATACTTTTTGCCCCACTGTATGTTGGGGAATTTTCAAACACCAGGAAAGTGATTTTAATTTTGGAAATCTGTTGCCAAGCATTACCACACATAATAGAGAGACACATGATCATATACAAGGTTTTGAATTATAATGTTTTTATTCAAATATTATATCTGTTTGTATTTATATTTGTATTTATTATTGATTCCCATTAGCTGCTGCCAAAGCCACAGCTACTATTACTGGGGTCCAGCAAAATGAAGGCAGTTTATACCATTTTAAAAACATTACAATACATTCACAGATTTCACAACACACTGTGTGTCAGTATGCATGCATGTGTCTGTGCCAATGTTTGTGTTGCTTCACAGTCCACGCTGTTCCATAAGGTGTTTTTGATCTGTTTTTTTAAATCTAATTTTACTGCTTGCGTCAGTTACTTGATGTGGAACAGAGTTTCAGGAAGTCATGGTTCTATGTAGTATTGTGTGTCTCCCATAGTCTGTTCTGGACTTGGTGACTGTGAAGAGACCTCTTGTGGCATGTCTTGTGGGGTATGCATGGGCATCTGAGCAGTGTGACAGTAGTTTAGACAGACAGCTCGGTGCTTTCAATATGTCAATCAATACCCCTCATAAATAAAAGTAGTGATGAAGTCAATCTCTCCTCCACTTTCAGCCAGGAGAGATTGACATGCATATTATTAATATTAGCTCTCTATGTACATCCAAGGGCCAGCCGTACTGCCCTGTTCTGAGCCAATTGCAATTTTCCTAAATCCTTTTTTGTGGCACCTGACTACACGACTGAACTTTATTTTTTAATTATCCGGTATTTTACCAGGTAAGTTGACTGAGAACACGTTGTCATTTACAGCAACGACCTGGGGAATAGTTACAGGGGAAAGGAGGGGGATGAATGAGCCAATTGTAAACTGGGGATTATTAGGTGACCGTGATGGTTTGAGGGCCAGATTGGGATTTTAGCTAGGACACCGGGGTTAACAGTAGTCAAGGTGTGACAAAACTAGGGCCTGTAGGACCTGCCTTGTTGATAGTGCTGTTAAGAAGGCAGAGCATCACTTTATTATAGACAGACTTCTCCCCATCTTAGCTACTACTGCATCAATATGTTTTGACCATGACAGTTTACAATCTAGGGTTACACCAAGCAGTTTAATCATCTCAACTTGCTCAATTTCCACATTATTCATTACAATTTTTAGTTGAGGTTTAGGATTTAGTGAGTGTTTTGTTCCAAATACAATGCTTTTAGTTTTAGAAATATTTAGGGCAACTTATTCCTTGCCATCTACTCTGAAACTAACACAGCTCTTTGTTGAGTGTTGCAGTCATTTCAGTCACTGTAGTAGCTGGTGTGTATAGTGGTGAGTCATCTGCCTACATAGACACTTTGGCTTTACTCAAAGTCAGTGGCATGTCGTTAGTAAAAATTGAAAGAAGCAAGGGGCCTAAACAGCTACCCTGAGGAATTCCTGATTCTAACTGGATTATATTTGAGAGGCTTCCATTAAAGAACACCCTCTGTGTTCTGTTAGACAAGTAACTCTTTATCCACATTATAACAGGGGGTGTAAAGCCATAACACATACCTTTTGTCCAGCAGCAGACTATGATCGATAATGTCAAAAGCTGTACTGAAGTCTAACAAGACAGCCCCCGCAATAATTTTATCATCTATTTGTCTCACTCACTTGTTGAGTGCCCTTCCATATAAGCATGCTGAAAAACTGTTGTCAATTTGTTTACTGTGAAATAGCATTGTATCTGGTCAAATACAATTTTTTCCAAAAGTTTACTAAGGGTTGGTAACAGGCTGAGCGTTGTGCTATTTCTACAGTAAAGGGGGCTTTACTATTCTTGATTAGCGGAATGACTTTAGCTTCCCTCCAGGCCTGAGGGCACACGCTCTCTAGTAGGTTTAAATTGAAGATGTGGCAAATAGGAGTGGCAATATCGTCTGCTATTATCCTCAGTAATTTTCCATCCAGATTGTCAGACCCCAGTGGCTTGTCATTGAAAGAAGGAGCCAAGTTGTCAATGAATGAAGGAGCCGAGTTGGCTTTTTTCCCCAACATTTAATTTAAGGTGCCCCAAAGCGTTTTACTATTATTCTTTATATACTTTATCTTTGTTTCATAGTGTAGTTTCTTTTTCTTTAGTTTAGTCACATGATTTCATGTTTGGGCATCTTTCTGTCGATTTGCAGTCTACAAATATTTTTTTTAATAATTTGGCTCGTGGCTGAATACAGTTTGTTTTAATTTTATATTTAACCTTGTATTTAACTAGGCAAGTCAGTTAAGAACAAATTCTTATTTACAATGACGTCCTACCCCAGCCAAACCCTCCCCTAACCTGGACGATGCTGGGCATATTGTGCGCCACCCTATGGGACTCCCAATCATGGCCGGTTGTGATACAACCCGGGATCAAACCCGGGTCTGTACTGATGCCTCTAGCACTGCGATGCAGTGTCTTAAACCGCTGAACCACTTGGGAGCCCATTGCCACTTGTTGATGATCCCTGGATTATACACACACAAACACAAACACACATGCATGTACACACAGTGACAGACACAGGCACAGACACACACACACACATATGCTAGTTTCTGGGCCAGTTAATACATTGATGCAGTTTATGAGGAAAGGAAGAGACGGAAGACAAAACAGCGTAATGACCAGAGCAACACAAGTCATCATCACACCTCTAAAATCACAGAATGGAGGGGTTTTAAAAGGAGAGGAAGAGAGGAGAGCGAGGGAGGGAGGGAGATAAAAGTAGAGGTGCACTGATGGCACTTTGGGGTCTTAAGAAATCCCACACTCCTCCTTCCCTCACCCCCTGACACGGAGGTGGCACTTTCTTTCATCCCCCTCCTCCCCATCGCCTCCCTCTCTTCCCCTTCTTTCTTTTCCCAGGGGAGAGCAGCAGCACTATTGTGTCTGTTTATGACCCCCCACCCACCCACCCCCCACTCTCTGTCACACACACTTCAGTCTTGTATTTAGGAGCCTCTACACCCCCCCACACACGTCAAACAGCGCTCAAAAATATGCTTTTCCACTGATCTCAACCTCACATCCCAGAGTAGAGGTGCAGCCAATCAGAAGTAGCGACTTGAATACTGATGGACCGTCATAAAACCCTCTCTATGGTAGATGTGAAAATCATAGTCAGTTAAAACATGGGTTGCACTCTTAATGGTTCGCTACCATTACATAAGAAAGTCAAATGTATGTTCTGTTGTTGGTCCTCTGTACCACATAAACTGTAAGGAATTAGTATTGAAAAGTATTACTATGGTAAACCCATTTAAATATCTCCCCATGAGCATTCTAAAATGCCAACTAAGAGGCTGCTAGAAAAAGAGACATGAAGAGGAAAACTGTGTGGCTTATGCTTGTTCCTTGACTGCAGTCTCTGATCCAAGTGTTTTGGCTAGATGGCTAGTAGTGTGCCCACAGAGATTTCCAAAAAAACGAGGCGCAACATCGCGATACTTCCAGGAAGGCGGCGTGAAGCAGACTCGACAGACCAGACCGGGGTTTGGGGTTCGGCAAGTCAATTGGGAGAAGTGAAAAATGTGTTGTTCCTTTTCTCAAATTCTAAAAGGCAAAAAAACTAGATTCAAAGCCAATGTGTTAAGTAGCTGAACTGGTCATTACTACAACTTCGTAAAAGTGACAAACTGACACGTTTTATTCTTGTCAAAAACAACTTTATATCAAAGGAACGAGCGCCTGCACGGCCT
>NW_025744600.1:130000-250000 GCF_021184085.1 Oncorhynchus gorbuscha
TAATTACCAGGTCACGGATTCTTTGCTACAGCTCATTAGTCCTAGAATGGTATATTGCTTCCTTGCTATCTCCCTCTCTGACTCAAACTTTCTCTGGTCTTTCTCTCCTTTCTTACCAACTGTCTTCTTGCTCTCTTTTCACTGCATCTTCTCTCCCCGTCATCTCTCTTCCCTTTCGTACCATCTAGCCCCCTCCCTCCATTTTCCCTCTCTCTCTCTCTCTCTCGCTCCGTCCCATCCCCCGATGAGGGTTTGTAATCTCTAGTGTAAATAGGACTCGTTGCGCCCCAGTGACACTCATACAAAGGGCCTGAAAAATACATAATGACTGCTAGACTATTACAATTCCACCACTATCTCACAAAAGCTCTGTCTCATCCTGCGCTCATAAAATGACTGGTGACTCGAGGAACCCTGGAGGAACCCTGGAGGAACCCTGGAGGAACCCTGGAGTGGAGGCGTGGCTTAGTAGGGGCGCAGTTTTTAGATCGGTTTTGTTTTCACCACCAGTGAGCGTAAATGTCATTCCCGTTCATCTGTTCTGTTGTATTGTTATCACATGTTAAGGTTGAACACTGACAGTCTTGTAGCTTCAGTAAGGCTAACAGAGGTGTATGAGTACGTCAGGAGCCCATTCAAATCCCAATGTTGGAATAGTTACCACTTTAGGACTTTGTTTTTGGATAGTCTGGACTTTCTCTCTGTAGATGCTCTGCCGATGGTCATACTATCAACAAACTATCTGTTTATAAGCAACTGTTTGCTATGGTTTGGGTTAAGTTTAGAATAAGGGTATAGGTTAGGGTAAGGGTTAAATTTAGGGTTAGAGCTAGGGTTAGTAGATAGTTGAACTGTTACTGATAGTCTGTAGAGCATCTATAGATGGACTATCCACGTAAAGTGTTACCTCACCTTATTACTATATGTCATCAGACATGTTAATATTATGAATATTTTCTTAGAATATGTGAAAATGTATTTGACTTCTTTTTTATTTCACCTTTATTTAACCAGGTAGGCCAGTTGAGAACAAGTTCTCATTTGCAACTGCGACCTGGCCAATATAAAGCAAAGCAGTGCGACACAAACAACAACACAGAGTTACACAAGTGATAAACAAACTTACAGTCAATAATACAATACAAAAACAAATATGGGGATGAGGTAGGTAGTTGGTTGAATAGATGGGCTATTTACAGATGGGCTGTGTACAGCTGCAGCGATTGGTAAGCTGCTCTGACAGCTGACGCTTAAAGTTAGTGTGGGAGATATAAGTCTCCGACTTCAGTGATTTTTTTCAATTTGTTCCAGTCATTGGCAGCAGAGAACAGGAAGGAAATGCGGCCAAAGGAGGTGTTGGCTTTGGGGATGACCAGTGAAATATACCTGCTGGAGCACGTGCTACGGGTGGGTGCTGCTATGGTGACCAGTGAGCTGAAATAAGGCGGAGCTTTACCTAACAAAGACTTATAGATGACCTGGAGCCAGTGGGTTTGGCGACGAATATGTAGAGAGGACCAGCCAACGAGAGCATACAGGTCGCAGTGGTGGGTAGTAGATGGGGCTTTGGTGACAAAACTGATGGCACTGTGATAGACTATGTCCAGTTTGCTTTGTAGAGTGTTGGAGACTATGTGTTGGAGGCTAAAATGAAGGGCCTGCCGAGTGGCACAGCAGTCTAAAGGCACTGCATCGAAGTGCTAGAGGCGTTACTACAGACCTGGGTTAATTCCCTGGCTGTGTCACAACTGGCCGTGGCCCGGGAGTCTCATAGAATGGCACACAATTGGCCCAGCGTAGTCCGGGATGCAGAGGGTTTTGCCAGTGGGGCTTTACTTGGCTCATCGCACTCTAGTGGGCCGGGTGCCTACGTGCTGACCCCGGTCGCCAGTTGAACAGTGCTTCCGGGTTAAGCTGACGGGTGTTATTTAAGGTGCGCGGTTAGGCGGGTCATGTTTCGGAGGACGCATGACTCCACCTTCGTTTCTCCCGAGCCTGTTGAGGAGTTTCAGTGATGAGACAAGATAAAAAGTTGGGGAATAATAATAATAATATGTAAAATGCTATCAATATTCCAAGGATATTTTTAATTTGCTGTGTACAAACTAACTTAACACGAACCACCATAATGACATTTACACTAACGGTGTCCAAAAAGGACAATCTGAAAGCCATGCCTCCAATAAGTCACGTTTCCAATCGGAATGGCTCTACAATATGTTATTAAAAAGGTTCAAAACGTAACCCTTCCCATCACAAAAAGGTTCCGGTTTTAACCTTTACACACGGGTCCCCGAAGACCCTTTTCATAGGCGTTGATCAAGGAACCTTCTTGAACTAGAAAGGTTCCGCTGGTGTGGCGACCCAAAAGGTTATTCCAGACACCTTTCCTTCTAATAGTGTAGGCTGTCTGCGACAAAGCCCATAGTAAAGTGAGTTTTAAAAAAATACAAAAAATAGACAAAACCATCAAACACAACCCAGTCTTTACCGGGATCCGAGAGGGTAGCCGTAACCCACCAGAAAAGTGTGTCCACTCCAGACGGACCATTTTGGAATGACCGAAAAACACCAACAACAAAAACTAGAACAAACACCGATGATGTACTGATCCAAGCACATAAACATTACTTGGTAAATCTCTCGAGGATTCAAAGCGTCCTACTTTCTTTGGCACCTAATATTCTCATGTAACTGGATAGTTCACTTCCTAGCATGATGAAAACAGACCTCATCTCCCTGTTACTGTACTGATTCTATTACTGGCAGCCAACAGCTCTGTTCATAGAACAATGATGGAGATACACGACTCTGGCCTTGAGAACAGTCTAGGAGATAAACAAGGACCTTGTGTACTGGCAGCCACAAACGGGAGTCAGAGAAGACCCGCATTCGTAACGCGAATCGACGTGTTCAACATCAACATTAATAATAGATCAAGTCAACTTACCTGTGAATTAAACTTATAATGCTGTTCAAAAAAAATGTACAATAGCGACTTGTTGCGATAGCATTAAATTATTAGGTCCATATCTCCGCCAGTAGCCGTACGCGCGGCGGTCACCTGGTCAGTACGGCGGTCGTCTGGTCAGTAAACGAAGTACCAGGCGAGAGAAATCTGGTCAGCGAGATAAACTACGAGGGAAACTGGGTGACGCTTCTCATCCCCTGATCCCCTGAAAGAAATGTCCATCCCCCTTTCACACGGACAGTGGTATCTTCCAAGACAGGAGCCATTCGTAATCTGGACTACACCACTTTGAATCAAGTAAGATTTTTTGAACGCAAGATTTCAGTCTAATATTTGCACAGAACGATTCACGGAAATAGTCTACAACGAACTCAACGCATGCACCATATACTAATTTACAACATATAGGCTACATTTACGCCTATGTTATATGTTATGTTAAAGGCTATTTTTTGTAGATTTGTAACGTATTTTTGTAGATATTCAATAAGAAGCTAATTATGGGCTACATTCTGGAAAATTATGAGGTAGGTTAACCTATGCAATAGCCTAGCCCATGTTACTGTCATAGTCAGAGGTGAAGGGGTAGATGCAAAACATATGTGTACCATAATAATGCTTAGTCTACCTCTCACTCACCTGTTGTAAGTAGTCGGTGGTCATTTCTCTATGTGATACGCTCCCTCCATCTGCTGGATGTCAGTCGGAACTACAGCACCCCCTCATACATGTCGGCCCACATAGGCTTTAACAGCACATGGCATGTGCTTTCTGCAATCGAATATAACTATTTCTATTCAATAAAGGCCAATAAAATAAAACCGCAAAATTAAATGTTTTGAATCTCGATCAAGCCGTTTTTGCGTAGTTTTTTTCTCCACCATTTTCATTTGAAACAGAATTGATGGTCCAATGCAGGCATTTCTATCTCAATATCAAATCATTTTTGGGTAATAATTAAGTAGCTTACCGGGATTGCTTTGAATTATAATGGTCAAAAATAAACAAAAATAGCTTCTTGGCAAAATGCAATTTCTCAAGCAAGAATTTTGCTAGGACTGTCATGGAGTGGTCTGAAAGAGGGGCTTAATGGGTCCGATGTGTAACCTGAAAACTAGCTGTTATAGGCAGAGAGGAGGGCAAACTCTCTTTGTTATTGGTCTATTAACATATTAAAAACAAAAAACTACTTTTTTAGTGAGAACTAGACATTGGAAAATTCATGAGCAACACAATGCCTACTCCACCCATGCTCTACCAAGGTTTTCTAGCACACAGCTTTGACCTACTAGAGTAGCTATGTTGGTCTATTGTACTTCAAACAACCTGTGTTTGCAGGTTGCTTAGGACTCAAACCTTCTCAAACAGCCTAACCATCTTTCATCAATATGTTTAATGAATCTGATTTGTTATGTGAATAAAGAATTGTTAAAGTGTAAAAATTCTGCATTTTGAAATTCCCCTGTGACTTTTCTGGAGATTTTAACACAATTAACCCCACAATGTCTCCATGTTTCCACCATCATTGTAAAGCTATAGTTATGTTGTTGCTTTGGCAAAGTAATATTTGGAGATGATTATGTACTTCATGTGATTAGTGATTCATTTGAAGGAAAAACAACAACCTGTCCCTAATTTTATGGTCAACACTGTTACGTGAACTAAACTCTCATTTTCATACGGTGAAACTGCTCCTGTCCCCCCAACTAATAGCCAAATCAAAGTGTAAAAGCAGGTGAGCTGGTTCTACTATTTTTGGCAATTTTCTGGTGTTTTGTGGTGTAAAACTGAGTGGGTCGAACATAACACATCAACCCTCTTACCCATAGATGGGCAGACTAGAAATGTTTCAACATAAAACATCAACCCTCTTACCCATAGATGGGCAGACTAGAAATGTTTCAACATAAAACATCAACCCTCTTACCCATAGATGGGCAGACTAGAAATGTTTCAACATAAAACATCAACCCTCTTACCCATAGATGGGCAGACTAGAAATGTTTCAACATAAAACATCAACCCTCTTACCCATAGATGGGCAGACCAGAAATGTTTCAACATAAAACATCAACCCTCTTACCCATAGATGGGCAGACTAGAAATGTTTCAACATAAAACATCAACCCTCTTACCCATAGATGGGCAGACTAGAAATGTTTCAACATAAAACATCAACCCTCTTACCCATAGATGGGCAGACTAGAAATGTTTCAACATAAAACATTTTTTTGAATCTTGTGTAACACATGGGGATGTATGAAACTTACTCCTCAGCCTGAAGTGTCCCCACTTGTGCCAACAGATACCTAGCTTTTCAAGTGGCACTGACTGGTAAAGACACTTCAGGAGTGTGGTCACGTGTGCTAGTAATGCAGAGGTTCTGAGTTTGGGCCATGTATGGGACGATTCAGGAGGAAGTGGTACTTGCTAAGAAAGCAGTGTGACACCCTTAACACTTGCATTCAGTTGCCACTCCCTGTTGCACAAAACAAGCTTCCATTCCCCCCCGTCAGGAGGGGATTTATATCCGTTTTAAGATCAAGTCGTCAACACAGTTACGATCAACCCAGATACTTTATTTGGCACTTAACCCCTAGAGTCGAGGTCCGCACCCCAACGATGTCTAATTAGCACAATACAACAATCCCCATAAAAATCTGTCAATTTAAGCTAGAGAATTCATTTATTTTGAAATCCTGAGTGCTCTGGAGCAGGTTTTCATCAAGGATCTATACATACTTTGCTCCGTTAATCTTTCCCTCGATCCTGACTAGACTCCCAGTCCCTGCCGCTGAAAAACATCTCCACAGCATGATCAAAAGGTCCTAGTCTGCTGGGTCAGTCAGGGCCAGTTCGTACTATCACGACTTAGGATATGACCCAGAGGCAGAAACAGGAGGCGGATAGTTCGGTTCTTAGACAGGTACAGATAGATAGCAATAAAAAAAAATTAACATAGAGGCACAGAATAAGTAAGAGGAAAAACAATAAGAAATGGAGGAACTTATTCAAGAAAGATCAAGTGTAATATATTTTTTTTAAGTTAAGCGAACTTGAAGGAATATGGGGGAAAATGCACCAAATTATTTTTTAATCTTTAACATAGAACTGCTTCCAAACATAATTTACAGAAACTGTTGATAAATGATCCATGATTCACCATTAATAGTGTAAAATAACAGCGATACCAAATCAAATCAAATTGTATTGCTCACATACACATGGTTAGCAGATGTTAATGAGAGTGTAACGAAATGCTTGTGCTTCTAGTTCCGACAGTGCAGTAATATCTAACAAGTAATCTAACAAATACACAACAACTACCTTATACACACAAATGTAAAGAGATGAATAAGAATATGTACATATACAGTTGACATCAGAAGTTTACATACACCTTAGCCAAATACATTTAAACTCAGTTTTTCACAATACCTGACATTTAATCCTAGTAAAAAATCCCTGTTTTAGGTCAGCTAGGATCACCACTTTATTTTAAGAATGCGAAATGTCAGAATAATAGCAGAGAGAATTATTTATTTCAGCTTTTATTTCTTTCATCACATTCCCAGCGGGTCAGAAGTTTACATACACTCAATTAGTATTTGGTAGCATTGCCTTTAGATTGTTTAACTTGGGTCAAATGTTTTGGGTAGCCTTCCACAAGCTTCCCACAAAAAGTTGGGAGAATGTTGGCCCATTTCTCCTGACAGAGCTTGTGTAACTGAGTCAGGTTTGTAGGCCTCCTTGCTCCCACACGCTTTTTCAGTTCTGTCCAAAACTTTTCTATAGGATTGAGGTCAGGGCTTTGTGATGGCCACTCCAATACCTTGACTTTTTTGTCCTTAAGCCATTTTGCCACAATTTTGGAAGGATGCTTGGGGTCATTGTCCATTTGGAAGACCCATTTGCGACCAAGCCTCAACTTCCTGACTGATGTCTTGAGATGTTGCTTCAATATATCCACATAATTTTCCTGCCACACGATGCATCTATTTTGTGCAGTGCACCAGTCACTCCTGCAGCAAAACACCCCCACAACAAGATGCTGCCACCCCCGTGGTTCAAGGTTGAGATGGTGTTTTTCAGCTTGCAAGCCTCCCCCTTTTTCCTCCAAACATAACGATGGTCATTATGGCCAAACAGTTCTATTTTTGTTTCATCAGACCAGAGTACATTTCTCCAAAAAGTATGATCTTTGTTCCCAATGTGCAGTTAGTCTGGCTTTTTTTATGGCAGTTTTGGAGCGGTGGCTTCTTCCTTGCTGAGCGGCCTTTCAGGTTATGTTGATATAGGACTCGTTTTACTGTGGATATAGATACTTTTGTACCTGTTTCCTCCAGCATCTTCACAAGGTCCTTTGCTGTTGTTCTGGGATTGATTTGCACTTTTCGCACCAAAGTACGTTCATCTCTAGGAGACAGAACACGTCTCCTTCCTGAGCGGTATGACGGCTGCATGGTCCCATGGTGTTTATACTTGCGTACTATTGTTTGTACAGATGAACGTGGTACCTTCAAGCGTTTGGAAATGGCTCCCAAGGATGAACCAGACCTGTGGAGGTCGACAATTGTTTTTCTGATGTCTTGGCTGATTTCTTTAGATTTTCCCATGATGTCAAGCAAAGAGGCACTGAGTTTGAAGGTAGGCCTTGAAATACATCCTGCCTTCCCTCATCACACGCTTCAGCGATACTGGACTCACTCAATCCCCTGTTTATTACCTCCCCTATATTTGTCAGTTCCCCAGCTCTGTTCCCCACTGCTGTATTGTTTGTCATGTGTCCATGTTACCCTTGTGCTGACGCTGCTCCTGTCTTGTTCTATGTCTGTCTGACTCCCTGTACCTGCTTCTCCTGTCCGGTGTCGGTCCTTACATTCATAGACCGCAAACAGCATACAGTACAACTGAGCTAAACGTTTAAAATGACAAGTACATAAAAAAACGCATATCAAGAGCAAGTGCTGTGTTTAGCTCACATCTCAAGGCTGGGGGGCATTTAGGACATCTTCTACTGCGGATCGATAAAATATCCTAATGATTATGATCACACTTCCTCAACTCAAATAATATGAAGACACTATACCAAAGATGGTTTGGTATGGTTTAGAGAAACCGGAGTTCTCTAGTAATACTAGTCCCGTGTGAATAGGGTTCAAAATCTCTTTTCTTTAGCCGCCCATGGACCACAGTGTATGACTGTGTCCATTTGGCAGAGGCTGGTTCCCTCGCCTTAGTTGAATTTGAACTTTTAGATTTTGTTCCACAAAAATGGGGATATAAAAATAATCGTAACTGTCACGCAGATCAGTAGAAATTACAGGCTAAATTTTAACCTTCCCCAAAATTAAAACTCACAAGCTGCATATGGTCTTTACTATAATAACCACATGCACACAGGAAGCCCCGTGAAAAAACGTGCCCGCCTATGGAAATCAAAGGCCCGTCTAACAGATTCGTTCTGGCGCCCGCCCTGGTTTAATTTAGATATTGGTTTTAGTTCATAAACCATTTATTTGTTGCTCCATGTATATTTAGACTGCTCTTTATTATCATTAAATTATACCAATACAAAGTGCACATGTTTTGATAATTAGATTGCCTTTTATACATTAAGACATTGTCTTCCATGCTCGGGTAGGGGGTGTGTCAAACAGAGCAGCGAGTGTTCGGGAGTGCCATTTATCCTGTGTGTTTGGGTGATGCAATGTTGCTAAATTCCAAGGTGGAGAGAAATGCGTTCCTGGGATATTTAAGGAGAAGTTTATCTAAATTTCCATGCATAACACTTGTATTTTCATCAACATTGATGAGTATTTCTGTAAATTGATGTGGCTCTCTGCAAAATCACCGGATGTTTTGGAATCAAAACATTACTGAACGTAACGCGCCAATGTAAACTGAGATTTTTGGATATAAATATGAACTTTATCGAACAAAACATACATGTATTGTGTAACATGAAGTCCTATGAGTGTCATCTGATGAAGATCATCAGAGGTTAGTGATGAATTTGATCTCTATTTCTGCTTTTTGTGACTCCTCTCTTTGGGTGGAAAAATGGCTGTGTTTTTCTGCAACTAGGTGCAGACCTAACATAATCGTTTGGTGTGCTTTCGTCGTAAAGCCTTTTTCAAATCGGACACTGTGGTGGGATAAACAACAAGTTTATCTTTGAAATGGTATAAAATACTTCTATGTTTGAGGAATTTTAATTATGAGATTTCTGTTGTTTTGAATTTGGCGCTCTGCACTTTCACTGGCTGTTGTCATATCGATCCCGTTAGCAGGATCTAAGCAATAAAGCACGGGGGGGTGTGGTATATGGCCAATATACCACGGCTAAGGGATGTACTTATGTCCGACGCATCACGGAGTGCCTGGATACATTCCTTGGCCGTGGTATTGACCATATTCCACAAACCCTGCGTGCCCTATTGCTATTAAAAACGTATTGCTATTATAACCAATGTAATTAGAGCAGTACACATACATGTTTAGTCATACCTGTGGTATATCAGACCGTATACCACTGTATTGACAAAACATGTATTTTTACTTCTCTAATTACCTAGGTTACCAGTTTCTAATAAGGCCCAGGGTTTGTAATCAGCATTCAGGGCTCGAACCTGTCAAGGCCGTTGAATGAAGAGGACCAAGGTGCAGCGTGGTGAGCTGCCGAACAAAAATATAAACACTACAAAACAAACCGTGAAGCTTAAGGCTATGTGCCATAAACAAAGTCAACTTCCCACAAAGACAGGTGGGAAAAAGGGCTACCTAAGTATGGTTCTCAATCAGAGACAACGATAGACAGCTGTCCCTGATTGAGAACCCTACCCGGCCAAAACATAGAAATACAAATAATAGAACATAGAATAACCACCCCAAATCACATCCTGACCAAACCAAATAGAGACATAAAAAGGATCTCTAAGGTCAGGGCGTGACAGAACCACCCAGTTTATACAGTGGGGCAAAAAAAATATTTAGTCAGCCACCAATTGTGCAAGTTCTCCCACTTAAAAAGATGAGAGAGGCCTGTAATCTTCATCATAGGTACACTTCAACTATTACAGATGAAATGAGAAAAAAAATCCAGAAAATCACATTGTAGGATTTTTAATGAATTTATTTGCAAATTATGGTGGAAAATAAGTATTTGGTCACCTACAAACAAGCAAGATTTCTGGCTCTCAAATACCTGTAACTTCTTCTTAAAGAGGCTCCTCTGTCCTCCACTTGTTACCTGTATTAATGGCACCTGTTTGAACTTGTTATCAGTATAAAAGACACCTGTCCATAACCTCAAACAGTCACACTCCAAACTCCACTATGGCCAAGACCAAACAGCTGTCAAAGGACACCAGAAACAAAATTGTAGACCTGCACCAGGCTGGGAAAACTGAATCTGCAATAGGTAAGCAGCTTGGTTTGAAGAAATCAACTGTGGGAGCAATTATTAGGAAATGGAAGACATACAAGACCACTGATAATCTCCCTCGATCTGGGGCTCCACGCAAGTTCTCACCCCGTGGGGTCAAAATTATCACTAGAACAGTGAGCAAAAATCCCAGAACCACATGGGGGGACCTAGTGAATGACCTGCAGAGAGTTGGGACCAAAGTAACAAAGCCTACATTTACATTACATTTACATTTAACACACTACACCGCCAGGGACTCAAATCCTGCAGTGCCAGACGTGTCCCCCTGCTTAAGTCAGTACATGTCCAGGCCCATCTGAAGTTTTCTAGAGAGTATTTGGATGATCCAGATGAAGATTGGAAGAATGTCATATGGTCAGATGAAACCAAAATATAACTTTTTGGTAAAAACTCAACTCGTCGTGTTTGGAGGACAAAGAATGCTGAGTTGCATCCAAAGAACACCATACCTACTGTAAAGCATGGGGGTGGAAACATCATGCTTTGGGGCTGTTTTTCTGCAAAGGGACCAGGACGACTGCTCCGTGTAAAGGAAAGAATGAATGGGGCCATGTATCGTGAGATTTTGAGTGAAAATCTCCTTCCATCAGCAAGGGCATTGAAGATGAAACGTGGCTGGGTCTTTCCACATGACAATGATCCCAAACACACCGCCCGGGCAACGAAGGAGTGGCTTCATAAGAAGCATTTCAAGGTCCTGGAGTAGCCTTTACCAGTCTCCAGATCTCAACCCCATAGAAAATATTTGGAGGGAGTTGAAAGTCCGTGTTGCCCAGCAACAGCCCCAAAACATCACTGCTCTAGAGGAGATCTGCATGGAGGAATGGGCCAAAATACCAGCAACAGTGTGCGAAAACCTTGTATAACAAAGTATTGAGATAAACTTTTGTTATTGACCAAATACTTATTTTCCACCATAATTTGCAAATAAATTCATTAAAAATCCTACAATGTGATTTTGTTTTCTAATTTTGTCTGTCATAGTTGAAGTGTACCTATGATGAAAATTACAGGCCTATCTCATCTTTTTAAGTGGGAGAACTTGCACAATTGGTGGCTGACTAAATACTTTTTTGCCCCACTGTAATGCTTCTTAATGCAGGGTTCTACACTAATAATTGCAGTGTGTATGCATTTAGGAATATATTGATATGTGCCTTTATATATTGCAGGCCTTTATTTATGACCATCCATTTCTGATTGGTTAGTAATGGTATCTCGAGGGAAAGCTATTCATCCTCTGTCACTCTTGCTATGGCCAGACAGAGTCTTTCTCTTGCTCCATAACTGTTACAAATCCAAGCAATATAGATGGATAGAAACAAAGGAGCTTTCCTACACAGATCAAGCTACTACTACTAATACTACTAGTACTAGTACTACTACTACTTATGGCCAGACAGGAGACAGGGCAAGGTTGGAATGCTATCAGTCACAGGCATGACTGAGGATTGGATATTTTGATCTCTACTATTATTTGATTTATTCCCAGTTATCCCCAGTTGATGTTACCTGTCCAGTCAACATCCTGTTATTTTTGTTATCCCCAATTTGTTACCTGTCCAGTCAACTTCCTGTTCATTTTGTTGGACATATATTATACACCGTATACAGTTTTGCCAGCTTTATTTCATCTCCTTTAAATAAACACCCTCATCTTTAGTTTTACACCACTTCCACCTTGCCTCTTTCATCACATTTTGGCCATTTAGCAGTCACTCTTATCCAGAGCGAATTACAGGAACAATTAGGGTTAAGGGCCTTGCTCAAGGGCACAACGGCAGATTTGTCACCTCGTTGACTCTGGGATTTGAACCAGCAACCTACCTGCCTAGACCCATTATCCAGTCCATAAGCTCGTAAGGGCCTCTGTGGAGTTTGGGAAACCCTGACTCAGACAGTTCTAGCTAAATTCTTGCATCAGGGAAATAGCTTTTTTGCTAAATAGCTATTTTTGTTTCTTTTTTCTTTTTAAACTATTTTAATTCAAAACTATTACAGTAAGGTACTTCATTGTTACCCAGAAATCAATTGATATTAGGATAAAAATAGCTGCATGGGGAGGGAACATTCGGAGCGGGGTTTGAACCAGGATTCCTGCAGTTAGGCCTATTGGTAAGTTCATTCATTATAGGACTACCACCTGTGCCATAACAATCCAGAGATCTTGAATGTCCAGGCCTCTTGATAGGGTCGTATTGTCCTTATGCAGGGAGGCTAAAGTACACTCATCACTGTGAAGTGGCCAGGGAACGGAACCTTGATGGCTCTATGATCATTCTATAAGTAGAAATATGAACATGGCGAGGACGGGACATTATTCAGTCCAACATTTTGTTCCCCCATATATTTCCCTCTCATCTCCCACATGATGGAATTATTAAAGTGACACGCACACATCACACGCTGTCACCCGGCGGGGCAGCCACGAAGCGCAAACGTTCATTTCTCATTTTCTCTCCTTGGTCCCCCCTTCTCCCAGGCAATCTGTCTTCCTGACGGGCGCGGTCCCCCGCTAAGTGCCCACGGGCGCGACAGACAGCCGCCGGTGACTGGAGCACTCTGGCGTTGTCACGCGCTGATGGTGAAGTTTCCCCCGCTACATCGGGAACGAGTGGATTCATCTTCATCTGCCTCTCAGTGATGACTCGCCTTGTGCGGCTAACCGTCGCTGTGTCGAACACAGAAGGTAAATTAAAATAACACCTCTTTCACCTCTTGCCAGCGCTCACTTCAACTCCCCTATCTCTCTCTCTCTCTCTCTCTCTCTCTCTCTCTCTCTCTCTCTCTCTCTCTCTCTCTCTCTCTCTCTCTCTCTCTCTCTCTCTCTCTCTCTCTCTCTCTCACACACACACTTACCACACATCTACACACACCACAAAAGGAAACTCTGCGAACAATTTTCCCGGCAGACAAGCCTTAAATTAGGTGTTTGGCTTGGTACTGTGCTGCCACTCTGTGTGTGGTGGTGGCGGCTGGCGGGCGGCAGACCTGTAATCCTACTCGTGAATTATGGTGTGTAGAGGAGGAGGGGATGCTGGCTGGACTGGAACAGGTGTTGGTGCTTGTCCAGCAGAGCGGAGCGAGGGGACCAGGGGTGAGGAGAGGGGAGCGAGGGAGAGGGGTGACAAGATAGGTGAGGGGAGTTAGCAGCTGATGGGAGATGATCGGGTGGGGCTATACCCATTTTCCCCCGGCCCGAGGGAGAATGATCAAGCCATTTATAAGAGCTGTCAAAAGTGGGAAAGAGAGACACAGACATCGGGACTCAAGAGCCCTCAAAGGAGATGCCCACACCATGTCTTAGAGCCACAAGACCATTCAGCTCAATGCAAGACAACACAAGACAACACAAGACAACGCAAGACAACTTAACTCAACACAAGACAACAACACGACACAAGACAACTTAACTCAACACAACAGTAGGCAACACAAGACAACACAGCATTTCCCTATACAGAACTATCATTGGAAAGACCTATTGGTGTTCTGCTCAGAACCGTCCCTCACCACGTTTAGTGTACCTTGCCTTGGAGGCATCCAGCTGCTTTTGTTCAGTCTTAACTTTGTCTTTTGTTACTCCAGATGCCATAGAGCTACAACGGAAAAGGGAATTAAAGGGAGGAGTCAATATGTCGCCATAGAAAAATAATAATAATTTATGGACAATGTGAAAAACTGACTGGCATTGCAATAGCATTTGCTCCAACTAGGGTGTCAACGCTGTCAACGTCCCATGGTACCATGCATCATAAATGTACAACACCTCCAACCAGGGTGTCAACACTGTCAACGTCCCATGGTACCGTGCACCTTAAATGTACAACACCTCCAACTAGGGTGTCAACACTGTCAACATCCCATGGTACCGTGCATCTTAAATGTACAACACCTCCAACATTAAAGTCACATAAAATAGGCAGAGTGCGAAATAGACAGACCCACATGTCCCTTCAAACGTGTGCACAAGAAGAAAATGTTTTTCTAATTTAGACATAATGATGGTCAAAGTCATTTGGATGAGAATGATAGCGGTTTTGCAAGCTGTAAAGCATATCATGACCATTAGGCTTTTACACACTGCCCTGGCCTGGCATAACTGGAGATGTGCTCTGCAAACTACTCATCCCCTCTAACGTCATTAAATCCCTTTAAAAAGAGCCTCATTTGAGGAGCAATAAAAAAATCTAATCATTTTATTACCAAAAGAGTATTTAACAAGTTGCTAATGAAATGCCAAAGGCAGGTTAGCTACGTTTAACCTTCAGAAAGAAACCCATGGATCACCGTCTTTGCCTCAAGGCATTGTGGGACAGAAATGTCATCCTCCATTATCCTCCACACCTGAAGTGGCACATTGCCCCTCTCACTCTGTCACACACACACGTACGCACACATGAACACACACACTCCACGAGGGGGGGGCGAAAAAATGTGGTGATTCAATTAATGGACGTTCTTTATGCGTGGGGAGAGGGCGCAGCTGCACATATCTTTATGCATGGGGCGGACGACACACACACACACAACACACACACACACAAACACCCACATGCCTCACACTGTGCGAAACTTCTGACGGGACACTAGGGCGGAAAGAGACACTAGCTCGCTCTCACACAGTCTACGCACACACACACACACACACACACACACACACACACACACACACACACACACACACACACACACACACACACACACACACACACACACACACACACACACACACACACACACACACACACACACACACACACACACACACACACACACACACACACACACACACACGGGCTGTTCACCACGGCACTACAGCGGCCGCTCCACTGGAGCTCTCTACGGGTCAATTAATGGGAAAATGAGGCACTCTCAGTCTGTCACCATAAAAGAGGGATACCGCTCATATACCGTTAAACTACCTGCCTGGGTGTGTGTGTGCTGTTTCTAGTCCCTCTTGCTCCATGGTGTGTGTGTCAAGGTTATTATAGTTTTACATTTTTATTAATTTTTTGATTTTTATTTGGAATTCAGTTTAGTTTCAGTTAGTTTTTCACCAGAGTTACTAGTTTCTATTCAGTTTAAGTTGTATACAAATATTTATATTTGATTTTTATCTTATCTCGTTTTAGTGTTAGGGACAGAAAGCGTGGGTCCTGGGAAGCTAGGGTCCCTTTGTGTTGTGTCGTTTTAGTGTTAGGGACAGAAAGCGTGGGTCGTGGGAGGCTAGGGTCCCTTTGTGTTGTGTCGTTTTAGTGTTAGGGACAGAAAGCGTGGGTCGTGGGAGGCTAGGGTCCCTTTGTGTTGTGTCGTTTTAGTGTTAGGGACAGAAAGCGTGGGTCGTGGGAGGCTAGGGTCCCTTTGTGTTGTGTCGTTTTAGTGTTAGGGACAGAAAGCGTGGGTCGTGGGAGGCTAGGGTCCCTTTGTGTTGTGTCGTTTTAGTGTTAGGGACAGAAAACGTGGGTCGTAGGAGGCTAGGGTCCCTTTGTGTTGTGTTGTTTTAGTGTGTGTTTTTTGGATGTCACTTCTCGCAACTGGGGGGCAGTAATACATAAGGTGATGGGTCAGGTCATAGGTTAGGTTAGGTCTCATCTCAATGTGACTTGAATTTAAAAAGAGTAGCCCTGAGACTGATGCCAAAAATTTGGTGAAAGGAAACTCTCTCACCCATGTTTACACCAATCAATGTTTTTTCATCTCAGTAGGACATGTAAGAAGAATCAAATTAGCTACCTACCAGATTGAGTAGCATGAAAACCCCCCAAAAGCAGATCTGAACGTGACTGCTGCAGTAGAGAGAGAGAGAGAGATTTGATCATTTACCGCAGCTTTAGTTAGCCTGGCTAGCAAACGTTAGCTAGCTTAACAAGCTTCTCCCAGTTTGACGCACTTAAGACAGGTTCTACATAATCATATTTGATGATAAATAACCTAGCTATGGCAACTATTAGGCTACTATAGTGTGAATCGGAATAATTTTGCACGCCCAATTTTTCAGTTTTTGATTTGTTAAAAAAGTTTGAAATATCCAATAAATGTCGTTCCACTTCATGATTGTGTCCCACTTGTTGTTGATTCTTCACAAAAAATACAGTTTTATATCTTTATGTCTGAAGCCTGAAATGTGGCAAAAGGTTGCAAAGTTCAAGGGGGCCGAATACTTTCGCATGGCACTGTATGTCTAGGGAACAAATAAATATGGGATGCTTCCATGGTGGTACTAACTAACTCATGTCTGACTAAAACAGTGTACTAACTAGCAGCAACAAGTTCTCCCAAGTGGTGCAGTGGTCTAAGTCACTGCATCTCAGTGCTATAGGTGCCACTACA
The DNA here is from genome assembly GCF_021184085.1 of Oncorhynchus gorbuscha. Taxonomy (NCBI): domain Eukaryota; kingdom Metazoa; phylum Chordata; class Actinopteri; order Salmoniformes; family Salmonidae; genus Oncorhynchus; species Oncorhynchus gorbuscha. The sequence goes on from NW_025744600.1 coordinate 146,755, forward strand.
GACCCTGGTTTGATTACAGGCTGTATCACAACCGGCCGTGATTGGGAGTCCCATAGGGCGGCACACAATTGGCCCAGCGCCATTTGGCCGAGGTAGGCCGTCATTGTAAATAAGAATTTGTTCTTAACTGACTTGCTTTGTGAAATAAGTCAAACAAACCCAGTAGCATAGCAAAACATGTCACAGTTGGTTGCGTAGTGTAACGGTGTCACCGGCCTTGAATCTAATCCAATCTGGAGCCAGTTAGTCTTCATCTGTAAAGTATGGAATTAGCATCCAAACAAGATTACGTTATTTCTCAAGCTAAACTTGAGGGATGATGACAGTCGTCGACCCTGTTTTTCTGTTTGACAAAGTTTACAGTTGGTTGCCAGACTGATCTTCTGGTCATGATCGGATGCCGGAACCTACCAGAAGGAGCGAAGGTGGGTATAATAACATGTCCAGCAATGTGATTGCAATGATTTAGCGACCTCCAAAAATAATTGTATTCACTGTTCACTTGCTACTTTCACAGCTTGTCAGGCAAGACTTCAGAATAAAAGTGTGACATGCGACACAACTACCCTCGGGACACCTCCTCCGTTGTTGCCAGTCTCCCTTGACTCCTATGAAAAGAACACGCCATCTTGAGGCCTCTGATAGTGACCCGAGTTACTGCACGGAACACACAGGCGTCTTCATCGACAACACACGTGAAATATGAAGGGTTGTTTTCAAAAATACCCAGCTTGATAAACTATTAGGCTAATTCCCCAGCCAAGCAGATACTAGTAGAGTCATTTCGGTTGTGAAGTGTGTTAGCAAAAAGCTTTGTCTTTTCTTTAGAACAAAATACAATTAACCACTTGGCTATCTATTATATAACCCTGTCACAGGCCCTCCCAATCAACACCACCTCATAATATTGCCTGCTGCAGTTGTTGGAGAGATGTCCAGTTTGCAGCCCAACATGCAGCCTAGAGAAGATCAGAAAGGGGGCCCTCATCAGCATCATGCAGAAATGCCCTCGCTGTGAGCATTCCTGTGAATGGAACAGTCGGCCACATGTTGGCCAGCAACCTTCACCTGTCAGCGGAAACAGCTTTCACGGGCTCATTTGTACAAATACAGAAGGTAGCCCACTTCGTAACTTTGATACATTTGAAAAACCCAATTGTGAAACATCATTTATGCAAACTGACATTATTTGTTGCTTATTTTCTACTTTTTAGATGCATATGCAGTAATGTCCAGGGCGTGACCTAGCCTGGTGGAACCTGCCTGATCGCTGAGTTCACCGTTCTATTGCACTTCGCATGTTATGATACCTGAAGTGAAATAGAAAGGGGAACGCAGAGATCAGGCTGCTTCCACCAGGCTAATCATAACCACTACTGATCATGTAATCAGTGCTCTCTGTGTGTGTGTGTGTGTGTGTGTGTTTATTTGTGTGTGATGAGGGGGATGAGGCTCAAGCAAAGACCTCACCTCTTGCCCGATCACCAACGGTCGTCGATGGGGAGAACAGAATCAGGTAGGTTTAGTCTGACCTGTTCCAAATTCAACATAGTGTATGTTTGTGTGTCACATCACCTATCCCAAACGTCCATGGGATAATAGAACAGTGACTGTGTGTATGTGTTCACAAGATGCACGAGATGCAGAGAGACCCGGCATTCAACACATCCACTCAACACATCCACAATGAGGTGATTAGTAATAATATAGTGCAGCACATATGTCCAGTATTGGCAGCATCTTTTCCATTGCATGATGGACTCTGCCTCAGCTCTGCCTATTTCTACAGATGGACTGGAGGTGCTTTTGCCAGACGGCAGCCTCAGTCGTATGATGGGAAGACAGTAATTGAAGACCGTAATTGGCTAGGTTTTATCTGACCTGTTCAAACTTCAACATTGTACCTGTTTGTGTGTCAGATATGACCTTTCCTATCTGCCATTGGTAGAACAGTGACTGTGTGTATGTGTTCACAGAAACATTTATGGCACCAGCACATGGAGACTTGCAAGATGATGTGATGAAGTCCAGACTGACAGACGGGCTTGATACTGATGTCAGATTGATACTGATGTCAGATTGATACTGATGTCAGATTGATACTGATGTCAGATTGATACTGATGTCAGATTGATACTGATTGTTTAAAATGTTTTTGGGAATGGTATCAGTCGATATGGGGAGGGAGAAACCCTGTGTATTCTGCACCCGGATCAGGGAACTCCTGTTGTATACTGGTCACCACACGGGAAGTTATGACCATTCTGACATGTTTGCCATGGTTGCCCCATTGCATTCTTCTCATATCTACTGACCTATTCAAAGCTTCTTACGGCATCTCACCATACATCTGCCTATAGTTATTGAACTCAACCCGGAGGAGGTTTGTTTGTTGTGATTGAGTAGGGGGAAACAGCTGCAAGGTTCTGACAGATGGGTGTGTCTTTGTGGTGGCAAGGATACACCCAAGAAACACTCACATCAAACCACACCCCCAAGCCAACTCACATTTGGCTTCTGTCATGTCCCCCAGAAGCAAGCCAAAAAAGCAAGCCAAAAAAACCCAAAGGCAATTCAGCAGGTGCAGTTCCCCTTGGGATCCCAAGGGGTGCACGTTTTGGTTTTTGCCCGGACACTACACAGCTGATTCAAATAATCAACTAATCATCAAGCTTTGATCATTTGAATCAGCTGTGTGGTGTTAGGGCAAAACCAAAACGTTCACCTCTGGGGTCCCGAGGACTAAGTTTGGGAAACGCAGCGTTATGCTTCCTGCCGCCCAGTTGGTTTTGGAGTCAAACATAATAGTTTTAGTATAGTTTTTCAAACGGGTTTGTTAATTATTTTATTTCAGTTTACTAAATATTGTTTTCATGACTCGTTTTCGTTTTAGGTTCAGTTTTAGTTTACTATAATAACCTTGACTGTGTGTGTATTCATGTGTGTATGTGTATGTGTGTGTGTGTGTTTATGTGAGAGAAAGTGAGACATATTTCTGGTGAAGTAATTGTCAAGTCCTTAAGGGCAGATATACACCGAGGCCCTCTTGTAGTGCCCAGAATTGTCCATACATCACCGCCGAGCCACAGCTCCTTTGAAGCACAGAAATAATTTATGACCAATAACAAAAATACTCTATTTCCAATAGCTAGTTCCCTCTCCGGTCTGAGGGAAGGCCCCTCAAAGTTAATTGAAAAGAGTCCGGGCTTCATTTGCATAAGAAACACATTGTAACATTGAAAAATGATAAATAAATAGGTGGCCAGGTGTGAAATATGGCTTTTGGCGGGTTGGTCGTTTATAACTATAGGTTTAATTATCTGACGTGTGTGCGCATGCTTTCTTACATGCATGCCGGTGTCTACAGTATGTGTGTGGTGTATGTGGGTTGTGTGTGTGGTCTGGCTGGACCTTAATGAGAAATACCGTGATGGAGAGGAGGGAGAAGGAGGACAGAGAGGTACAAAGAAACCCTCAGGACTGTCCTCTGTTTACCGAAGGCTGGTAACTTTTACAGCACGCAGAGGTGGTGTAGTGAACGGTGCTAGCTTGTTGAGTAACTTTGGTTTAACAACTCAAAGACTAAAAAAACATTCATGAATAAAAATGCAATTCTTGTGTTGGCTTCTGGAGCAACTGGTAGGCTTTAGCTCAGTGGGCTAATATAGCCTTGTGGTGAGTAGAGTAGTCATAGTGAATAAGTCACATTATGGCTGATACGTGGCTACTGGCTCACTAGGTTCATATTTCCACCTCTCTCTCTCTCTCTCTCTCTCTCTCTCTCTCTCTCTCTCTCTCTCTCTCTCTCTCTCTCTCTCTCTCTCTCTCTCTCTCTCTCTCTCTCTAATTTAAATTCAAAGGGCTTTATTGGTCATGGGAAACATATGTCTACATTTCCAAAGCAAATAGAATAGACAATACACAAAAGGGAAATAAACAATCAGTAAACATTGTACTCACAAACGAATATAAACATTTCAAAGGTTATATTATTGGCTGTGTACAGTGTTGTAGCGATGTGCAAATGGTTGAAGAATGAATGGGGGAAAAAGCAAACAGATAAATATGGGTTGTATTTACAATGTTATTTGTGCTCCTCTGGTTGCCCTTTTCTCATGGCAACGGGCTACAAATCTTGCAGCTGTGATTGCACACTGCGGTATTTAGGAGTTTATTAATGTTTCATTTGTTCTCTAATTCTTTGTTTGTCTGTGTGATCTGTGGGAAATATGTGTCTCTAATGTGGTCATATACTTGGCATGAGGTTAGGAAGCGTAGCTCAGTTTGCACCCCATTTTGTGGGCAGTGGGCACATAGCCAGGTCTGCCTATGGCGGCCTCTCTCTCTCTCTCTCTCTCTCTCTCTCTCTCTCTCTCTCTCTCTCTCTCTCTCTCTCTCTCTCTCTCTCTCTCTCTCTCTCTCTCTCGCTCTCGCTCTCGCTCTCGCTCTCGCTCTCTCCCTGGTTACCATAGTTTGCCAGCCTGACTTCCACTGTAACAAGGTTGATTATGGTTTCTTTCTCTTTCTTTCTTTCTCTCTCTCTTGCAGTGCATGCTGGGAGTGTTTGGTAGTTGAGAGGCTGTTTTCTTGAATTTCTTCTTGGTTATTATCTTTAAATTTGTATTTTCTATGGTGGAGGGTTACCACACTGTTAGTTTAGTGGTACCCACTGTTTTCTTTTCCAAAGTTAGGGAGGAAGAGGACAGAGTTTTAGTTTCCTGGGGTTTGGAAAGTGTGGTGTGCGCGATGGCCTAGCGCGGAGGAGATGCTGTCGTTACGGCATGGATTCAGGTGTGTTCCTGAGAATGGAATTAAGTTGGAGGAGGTTCTGCTCGCCATCAGCGAACAGGTAGGAGCTGAATTTATACATTCTGCATCTAGAATGAACAAAGCTGTGGTTGTGTTCATGAAAAGAGTGAATTTGATGGGTAGGCTGATCGAGTCCTTCGACTAGAGTGGTTGTCCCTAATTTGCCTCCGTTTATTACAGATGATCAAATCCGGAAAGAATTGAGCCGGTTTGTTAAGTTTGCCTTCGGGTTTTGGGAACTGTTGGCAGGTTTTCAGGCAGTTGCCGTTAAGCATGTTGTTTCGTTTCGGAGGCAAGTGTTCATGTCGCTGAATAACAATGAGCAACAGCTTAAAGTGAGGCATGGGGAGTGTTTCCCAGCACAGATAGTCTACGGTGCTTTGAGGGTGGGATTTGGGACATAAGAGCTTTGTGTGCCCACATAAAGGCCGTAGGCAAGGTGAGTGGGGGAAATCGAGGTCAACGTGCAGGGGGAAATGAGACGCAGGCAGCAGAGGCTGGGCCTAGTCATGCCATGGATGGTGGAATAGATGAGGCTGGGCCTAGTCAGGCTAGATATGGTGGGGTAGTCAGGCTACAGATGGAGGTGTAGATGAGGCTGGGGAGATGCGGGAGCAGACTGTGGAGTTTTATGCTGAGTTGTATTGGGCAGAACTGTGTGATCTTATGTTTCCTCAGGAACTGTGTGATCCTGTTTCCTAAGCTCTCTCTGGTACAGAGGGATGAAATGGACATTCCACTGTTGTTCCATGAACTGGCAGAGACCGTAACCCAGATGTCCCCCGGCCGTGCACCGGGGATCGATGGACTCCCAGTGGAGTTTTCAAAACAATTCTGGGGATAATTGGACTGGACCTCTTTTGCATGTTGCATGAGTGCGTCGGGGTAGGAACATTTCCGATGAGCTGCCGTCTCTGACTCTCCTGCCCAAAAAAGGGGACTTGTGTGAACTTAAGAACTGGAGGCCTGTGGCATTGCTCTGTACGGACTACAAGATATTTGCCAAGGTCCTCGCTAGCAGACTGAAATCCCATCTGGACTCTATAGTACACAAGGACCAGACATATTGTGTACCAGGACGCTCAATCACGGACAACTTGTTCTTCATCAGGGACATGTTGGACTTGTATGAGGTTCTAAAGTGAACTTTGGACTGGTCTCTCTAGATCAAGAGAAGGCTTTTAACAGAGTGGGCCATGAGTATCTGTTTAATGTGATGTCTGTGTTTGGGTTTGGGGAAAGGTTTTTGACCAGTGTGAAGATGTTGTATGCTGGGGCGTCATGTATGGTCAAGGTGGGAGGGGGGCTCAATAAGCCAGTCTGGGTGAGGCGGGGCAGTAGACAAGGATGCCCTCTATCAGGGCAGTTATATACACTAGCCATTGAGTCTTTCTGGGGCGTCCTACACAGGAGACTGCAGGGAGTGTGCTGGACAGTCATGGATGTGTTGACAGGCATAGCAGTGTCAGTGTATGCAGATGACGTTTCTGTGATGGTGAGGGATGAGCAGGATATGCAGGCACTAGAGACTAGTCTGAAGGTGTACAAAGGAGCTTTGTCAGCTAAGATGAACTGGGGCAAGAGCAAAGCTCTGTTATGTGGGGCATGGAGGGATTTGGGGGTGCATCTGGCCTCTGAGAGGTGGGTCAGGAAGAACTGGGAGGGGCTGCCACAGGCAGTGGGAGGTGCCTATCTTCCACAACCCAGCTATCCCTTTGAGATCGGTTCAGTCGGCCACCCTGCAGAGGCAACTGATGGTAGCAGGTTTACTTAGTCTGGGTGACCTGCGACTGCTGGGGGAGGAGGGGTGGAAAACCCCGGAGGTCCTGGCACAACAAACAGGAATAACGTCTCCTGGGTTGCTGGAGAGATTCCTGGAGGAGATCCAGGAGGCACTGTAAGGGGGAGCATTGAGCGGCCAAAGGAGGAGGGGCGACCAATGTTTCCGCCACTGCAGGTGACGGCAGAGACTGGGGACTAGCAAGGGGGTCTGGGGGACTTATTCAATTTTAACACTCCGAGTCTGGGGGAGTTTGAGCGGGTGGGTGGTGAAGCTCTCTACAACCTCTGCATTAAGGTAACGAACATTAGGAGCCTAACAGGAGTGAAGGCACATCAGTGGCAGAGGGTATGTGGGGCGGAGAGTATGGTAGGTTTTAGACAGAGGGGGCTCTACAAACCCCCAGTACCAAAGAGGTCAGGGGACCTCCAGTGGAGGGTTCTACATGGAGCCCTGGCCACTAATAGCTGGTTGGCACGGGTTGACCCGGGAGTCGGACAGGGGTGTCCTTTCTGTATTATGAGTGAAACTGTGCATCATGTGTTTTCTGTGTTCGCCAGGTTAATGCCATTAATGTCTATGTTGAAATGTCTGTGTGAGAGGTTGAGGGTGGAGTTTACTGTCAGGATGTTTATAATGGGGTAGAGGTATTCAAATAAGGAGAAGGCCAAATGTGTGTTGTTGAATTTTCTGTTTGCTCAGGCAAAGTTGGCTATTTGGCAAACAAGGAGGAACAGGTCAAAGGTTGGGGGATAACAGACCCTTTACTATTATTTAATGGGATGGTCTCTGTGCTCCTTAGGGTGGAATTCAAGTTCTATAAAATGATAAAAAGTGTAGAGATGTTTCAGGAGGTATGGTGTGTCGGGGGGGGGGCTGTCTGTACAGCTGGGGAAGATGGGTTGTAGAAGTGGTGAGATTTTTGGTTATTGTGATGTGGGGTGTTGTTTTGTATCGTGGTGAAGATGGCAAGATGAGTATGGTATGCAGTACTGCAGTACAGGAGATCATTCGTTTTTCTGTTTTAAGTTTGGGGGGGTTAATGAAATGAGAACGTTTCATTAAAGAAAGACAAAAAGTCTAAATTCTCTCTCTCTCTCTCTCTCTCTCTCTCTCTCTCTCTCTCTCTCTCTCTCTCTCTCTCTCTCTCTCTCTCTCTCTCTCTCTCTCTCTCTCTCTCTCTCTCACTCACTCACTCACTCACTCACTCACTCACTCACTCACTCACTCACTCACTCACTCACTCACTCACTCACTCACTCACTCACTCACTCACTCACTCACTCACTCACTTTCTCTATTACTCTCACTCTGTTTCTGGTTATCATCGTTCACCAGTCTGACTTCCACTGTAACAAGGTTGATTATGGTTTATTTTTCCATTGTCTCTTTTCAATGTTATTGTGTGTGTATGCCCTGTTATGGCCCAGATAAAGAAAGCCCTGTAGCAGGCAATGAAACAGTGTACTTCATATACCACTCAGGCCATGATGATTATATATTCTATGTGGCTTTCTGGGTTGAATACATTCTCTGTTTTCTGATTGAAATTAGGTTGTTGAGTTAAATATATTTAACATTCAACGCTCTTCTGTGGTTTGAAACCCCTGAGTAAGATATCTCTATTTTACCGCGGGCCTCATACTCTGGTTAGAGTGCTCATGGCTTGGTTCGGTACAGATTAAGAGCTCATTTGAGCTTGAGGGCCCGACAGGCAGGAACGTTTCCCCGTGCAGACAGATGACACGAGGCCACCTCTGTCTCCACTCCCCCTCCCTTCTCCCTGTCTATTCTTCCTCCGCCCGTTCTTTCTCTCCTCTTTTATGCATAAAGTAAACAGCTTGTGTCGCCCCGCAGGTAGAGCGCCTGGCTTTCACCTTCACTCCGCCTCTCTGGTCACTTCCCCGTAGTGCTTGGGCTCTAGCGGCAACTCCCGGGGTGTTTTTTCTTCTTTTGTCGGAGTCGATGGAGGGAGGCAGTAGCAGCAGCGAAGCATGGCACTCCCTGCTCAGCCTTATTAAAGTGAAGGAAGGTGATATATAGGGTAATGTGGGGTAACTAGCCCCTGTAAGAACAATGTCCAATTGCTGACATGAAAAAGCAAAGTGTGGATGATGTCATGCTTACGCAAACTATGAAGGGAATTAAGTGGCTACTGGCTACAGTTGACAGTTTTCTTGCCATTTACTGAAGTACCTGGGTAACTGGAAAAATGTTATGAGCGAGGAAAGAATTGCTGTATTTCGAATGGTACTGTAATTCCACCCCACAGAATACAGTACTGTACCGTGTCTTTGGAGCTCTATTAGGTGCATGATATTGTTGTTGCTGACTCATGAATATATTTTTAAGGTGTGCCTTGTAAGAGGCTATCAGATATGAAGGTAAGACCCAGATGCAGACCACGTTGGATAACCAATAGTTTAATAATGCCAAAGGGGCAGGCAAATAGACAGGTCAAGGCAGGCAGGGGTCAATAGTCCAGAGAAGAGAGGGACAGGTACGGTAGGCGGGTTCAGGGTCGGGTCAGGCAGGCGGGCTGAGAGACAGGACAGGCAAGGGTCAAAACCAAGAGGGCAAGACAAAGAGAGACTGGGGGAAAGCAGGAGTTGAGACAAACCACTGGTTGGCTTGAACAAACAAGACAAACTGGCACAGACAGACAGAAAACACAGGTGTAAACACACGGGGGATAATGGTGAAGATGGACGACACCTGGAGAAGATCACAAAGACAGGTGAAACAGATCCGGGCGGGACAGAGGCTAGATTTGTTGCACCCATGAGTGAGAATGCTGTAACAATTGAACTCCTATGTGGTGACAGTAAACCATCCATTAAACATTTATAGGGGACAGATTTGAGTGGCAGCAAGTCTTAAAGCTTCGATGGTTGAAGCTTCATTTTGCCATGTCCTTTAGATCCTTTCTGCCCTGTAGCCGCTGGCTTTTTGGAAGCCTTTTTTTAAGGCCTCTAGAAGTGATATAAAACACAAAATATTCATTAATATGCTGTAATGTTTGTAAACACTTTACCTGGCAGCCAACCTGCTTGCACTAATCCCTTGTAATTACAGTAAAATACTGTGAAATACAAACCCCACCTATCAACGAATTTCATTCATTCATCTATTCATTCCGATTACGCTAAAACCACATAGGAATGAAATTGTCACTACGCTGTACTTGCTTTGATACCCTATTTATATTACAGTAGGTGTACTGTAATATGAAATACAGAATTTTACTTGCCACGAGCTGCTTGTTAGCTTCTGTCAAAATCCCGGTAACCCCTTTACAGGGTACCATTGACTTACATTGGACTGCCAGGGGGGCCAGTTGCCCCACTGGAGGGGGGCCAGTTGCTCCCAACACACTCACCTTCATTTTACTGCTTTATCACCCCCCAGCCCAGAAATACACCCAGATAGACAAGCTAGCACAGCTTATCCTCGGAATGAAATGAGCAGGCGGGGTGGCGGGGCTGGTGCAGTGCTGCTGGAAAATGAAGGAGGGCGAGGCAGCTACAGGCCCGCCGTCCACCGGGATAATTACGCACGGCTCCGGGCTGTCTGTCGGTAGGTCGGTCTGTCGGCTCAGGACCCCTTTTTTGATGTCTCTATTTCAATGGGGAGGTTCTGCCTGAGCTTGAAATGCATAGTAAAAGCTATTAAAATTGAAATTGTTCTAGGGCGGGGAGAGGGGGGGTGTAGGGGGGAGGGAGCGTGACCCTATCAGAGGATGTTTAATAAGGTGCGAGTCGAGCGAGGCACTCGGTGCGGCGAGGGTGGCGGTCGATTCTCGTGGGTGGCGGCGAACCGAGGGCACGCGCTGCTAGCACGCCGTTGACTACTGCCTCGTGTGCCCGCCACTTGTCTCTCTCTCTCTCTCTCTCTCTCTCTCTCTCTCCCTCTCCTTCTCTTTTTCTTTCTCTCCATCTCTCTCTCTCTCTCTCTTTGTCCTCTGAACTCCTCTCACAGAGGTAAAATAGATTCATATTCCGAAACTGACTACAGACAACCAGACCATAGAGGTTTTTCACCTAGAGGTAGGATCATCATTTTCAAAAACGTTTTTCCAACTACATTGTTGTGTTGTCAATTTATGAAGTAAAAACATTTTTAGAAATGAAGGAAAAATAACTATTTAATTTACAATTCAAAATGGAATACATGATGCCTGACAGTATTTAAATAAACTCTCAGTGGTAGTGCATAGGCCTAAATGATCATCAATGCATTTTATGGTTGTGATATACATTTGTACATTTTTGTGTTGTTTGAAGTGTGTAGGTAAGTGAGTGAGGATATGCATTATGTGTGTGTCCAGTGCGGAGGAGCCTAGTCCAGGCCAGGAGAGGGATGGAGAGGAGAGGAGGAGGGGGTGAGGGAGGTGAATGTGGCAGAAAGCTCTGACCAGCACACTCACCCCTCTCCAGGGAAACAATGACTTTGAGAATGTGAGAGCACAGCCTGGCACACACACACACACACACACACACACACACACACACACACACACACACACACACACACACACACACACACACACACACACACACACACACACACACACACACACACACACACACACACACACACACACACACACACACACACACACACACACACACTGGGAGAAGAATGGAGCGGACAAACTCATTCATCACCTCAGCAAATATAACAGCCTATTGTTGGCCCTCACAAAATGGAGGACACGCTTACGCCTGCATTCACAGGAATAGACACAGACTGGAAGTGCAAAGTCATGTGTGCACACACACACACACACACACACACACACACACACACACACACACACACACACACACACACACACACACACACACACACACACACACACACACACACACACACACACACACACACACACACAATATGTTTTTCTATCCTCGTGGGCACCTACAATATATTACCATTGAATATTATATTCCCTAATTTACTGTACTCCATGTAATATATTGTGTTATGTTTGTATACTTGTATGCTGATATAACAAAATGAGTTTCCGTGTACAGTATATCGTATCATATCCCCTAACCCTAAACCTCACCCTAACTCTTACCCTAACTCTAATTCTAACCCTACATCTAATTGCAACCATAACGTCTGCTAAATGACTTAAATGTAAATGTAAATAACCCTAAACCTAACTCCTAAGCTTAAAATAGCCTTCGTCCTCGTGGGGATGTGGGGAATGTCCCCATGAGGGAGATTTGTCCTCCACACACACACACACACACACGCACGCACGCACGCACGCACGCACGCACGCACGCACGCACACACACACACACACACACACACACACACACACACACACACACACACACACACACACACACACACACACACACACACACACAACCTATATGTCTACTTCTGTCTTGGCGAGAACCATGTAGTCCATGTCCCATCCCCTTCTCCTCTCCCTGCCTGGCACAAACCCTCTTTAACCTCTCTGGTTCTGCTCTCATTGTTACAAAACGGTGTGCTTGCCTTTGTTCCAACCTAGCTCCAACACACCTTATTCAAATAATCCTGGTCTACATTTAAGACCATGATTTAGTTGAATGTTTGAACTTTAATGTGATAGTACTAGGCTTGGACAAGTGGACGTACACCTGCACACACTGCATCGCTCCGGAACCTACACCTGAGTTGGCTACACTTGGGTCATATTCATTGAGTCGCACCGTAGACATTTAAAAAAACAAAAACATTGTGCAATGGAAAATTAAAATGGACATTTCTTATTGGATAAATTCAAATAGTATCTCCCCGTTTCTTATCTCTCCGTGCCTAGTGAATACGACCCCAGACTAACCCTTCAGGCAATCCCCTCGTTCACCTAGTGTTAGTCCCTCTCCTCCGACCAGCAGATGGCAATGTTTACCATGAAATGAGACCTAATAGCTTACCCTGAGTAACTGAAAGGACCGGGCTCTGCTCAGCCAGCACCCTGAACGAGAGAGGGAGGGAAAGGGAGAGAGAGGGGAGGGCGAGAGAGAGGGATGTAGAGGTGTTCTTTCTGTAGGGAGATGAGTTCTGGCACAGTAAGTCATTGAGGCTAATGATCATCACCTTCCTTGCCTTTGAAAGAGGAGTCCTTCGGCGCAACAATACGTAGATCAGCACAGTGCATATGGCCAGACGTCAACATTAACACAATCCATGTAATAGATACACTACTGTACATTACTCAGACAGGACATGGAAGAAGGTTAGACACGCTTTGTGTCCGTTGGGGACCGTTGTTACATGTGTTCTTATGAATGTAGTCAAAACCTTCTGAACAATCTCACATATAATCATCTCCGTCTTTAGTGTAAAAGAAAAAGCGTCTTAAAAAAAGACAGAATTGATCTCGGTCGAAGACTGTGACTGTAGTTTGGGGGTGACCCTTAGCGAGCGAGGGTTAGAGTGTGTGTGTGTGTGTGTGTGTGTGTGTGTGTGTGTGTGTGTGTGTGTGTGTGTGTGTGTGTGTGTGTGTGTGTGTGTGTGTGTGTGTGTGTGTGTGTGTGTGTGTGTGTGTGTGTGTGTGTGTGTGTGTGTGTGTGTGTGTGTGTGTGTGTGTGTTAATGCAGACGTACTTCTTTGGATCTTGGTGTAGCTGTGTGTGTTTGCATGTATTTGTGAGTATGTGAAACAGTGCCGACCAAGGTATACTTTTGAAGGTATAAACTGTACAGTATTTCTTTACACTTCTCAAGCTCCTTTCAAATTAATCAAATGTTCACCTTGCAGAAATGTCTCCCGTCTTGAAACTAATCCTATTTATACAGGCACCTGCGCTAAATCCTTATTTATTTGATATTTTTAAATGATTTTTAAAACTTTGAGTAGCTACATTGTTTCACGGAAACCGATAGAACTACGGCCCATGATTTATCTTCAAGCTATCTATCTACAATTAATTCCCCCAAAAACACATCAACATGCATAATGAAAACATTAGATGGCTTTCTGTGTAGATGAACTGAAGCACAACGTGAGAAATGTACAAGCACAAAGCTCATGGTGAATGTGTCGATATCTATGGACAATATCAGCTTAATAATGTAAACGACTACTGATCAAATGTTGGGATTTAGAATCCCACCCTAAAATTTGAAGAATAGATTAGCAGTTACTCTAACCGACAATTTAAAAAATAAATACAATACAATAGCGTTATAATTAAGCATACTTGTTTTTTGTCTTCCATTTGGTTATGAAAGGCACAAATATTTAAAGAATAAACAGTGAATTAATAATTCATTAAATTCTGAATGAAATCATCAAGTGATGATTTAAGTGTAAATATGCTGTGTAATAGGGCGCTTATACTTAGCAAATTAAGCTTACTGTAAAAGTGTCCTAACAACACACACACACACACACACACACACACACACACACACACACACACACACACACACACACACACACACACACACACACACACACACACACACACACACACACACACACACACACACACACACACACACACACACACACACACACACAACATCCAGTGGCAATATAAAACATATACAACTATTACAATAAGACCCAACACATAACCAAATAAATCTGAATAATAGAATTGAACTTGTGATTAAAAGAGGAAAATAGCAGGTTTTGGATTTGGAGTGTGTCCTACAGTAGTTTGAGACGGGAGAGTCCCTGAATGGTGCGATAATTATACATCCACTCACAGCCATATATGCTGAACAACCTCTCTGATTTAATGCCTCTTTATGGATCGTTCTGAATTATTTGTAGCATTTTAGGCTTCTAAGAGTCATCTTTAAGACACAAATGATGTACAAAAACCAAAGCAAATTCAGGAATAAAATATACTAACAAAATGAGCTTTGTATTTGATAAAGTCATGAATATCATATGAGACGTACAATAAAAATACGTTTTAAAAGCGAGAATTCATTTACGTCCATTTTAATACGTCATTCTTGTTTATAAAGTTTCAATATGAAAATGTGTATTATCAATTTATTATTATCAAACCACATACAGCAATTAGGGTTAATGGCCTTGCTCAAGGGCACATCGACCGATTTTTCACCTAGTCAGCATGGGGATTCACACCAGTGACCTTACGGCTACTGGCCCAACACGCTTATCCGCCAGGCTACCAGCCACTCTATGCATAAAATATATATATATGCCACCTAATTAAATTATTAGGAAATGAAATAGATTAATTTCATGTTTTAATCCATCATCAATACATTCATCTAATATATTTGAATATTTTTGTGTCAAAATAATTTTGTCAATAAATAGTTCCGTATTGATTCCTTTAAAAAAGGGAAAAGCTGTAGACCCCCGATCTGAGCAGACCATAAGAGACAATGTACCGTCTAACCATCATTCCATTACTCATCCCTGATTACATGATCACTGAGTCTTAATAGCAGTTCTTTGTTGTATACTGCATTTTATAAGGAGCAATAAATAGATGAGTCAGAGGATCAGATGAGATCAGATCAGTTATAGAAGGAGCTCTCCTAGCTCTGCCTCACTTAGTACTGTTACCAATCTAATCCACTCTCACTTACTCCCTCTCCCAGGTACCTACGCTCTGTCCTTTCACTCAATTCTGTTTACTATCTGCACAATTATTCTCAATTATACCACTTAGAGGGGGGCTCTACGAGGGGCAAGAGGGAGAGAAGGAGAGAGGGAGAGAGGGGGAGTAGAAGCCCTCATCTTGCATGCATGTAACCTCTGAGAGAGATGGAGAGAGAGAGAGAGAGTTAAAGAGAGACAAAGAGAACGAGAAAAAAGAGAGTAGAGAGAGAGAGAGAGAGAGAGAGAGAGAGAGAGAGAGAGAGAGAGAGAGAGAGAGAGAGAGAGAGAGAGAGAGAGAGAGAGAGAGAGAGAAAAGCAGAAAGAGGGAGATGATTTTGCAGCGTGCACCACTTATTTGCCTGGCCCTGATTTAATTCTGGGAGCCCTTAAACATGATGAATCACCGGCCCTGCCTTCACTTAATGCTTTTAACACATCCCAATAAAGACACGTAATCAGGTGAGATGGAGGCCCAGACCTGCATATACGCAGAGAGAGGGAGAGCGAGCTGTACCCCTCCCTCCCTCTCTCCCTCTCCACACACTCCTCTGCCTTATTAGCCTAGCCACTCGGCTAGCGACTCCAATGCACGGCCAGGTGGATAATCTCCCGGCTTTACCTCCATAATTACGCCATAATCAGTTCAGAGCCCCTCCATGAGGAGAGAGAAGAGGGGAGGGAGGGAAAAAAAGAAGCCAGAAGCTACGTTCTTCTCTTCCCCTTCCCCCCCACCTCTCCTTCCATCCTCCCTTCCTTTCTTGATACCTGGACCTCCCCAGCACAGGCCCCTCTCCTGCTTGTCACTAACAGAGCCCTTTGACAAATTATGTGAAGGGCAGACTAACTTTGTAGGACAAGACAAAGCTTAAACATATGGCTCCGGTCCCTTAGGTGCTCTCCTGTACTCAGCCTATTGTCTGGAGGCCTGGTGCTGCTCAACACACACACACACACACACACACACACACACACACACACACACACACACACACACACACACACACACACACACACACACACACACACACACACACACACACACACACACACACACACACACACACACACACACACACCAGCACCCACACACCAGCACACCACACACACACACACCAGCACACACACACCAGCACACACACACACACACACACACACACACACACACACACACACACACACACACACACACACACACACACACACACACACACACACACACACACACACACACACACACACACACACACACACACACACACACACACACACACACACACACACACACACACACACACACACACACACACACACACACCTCTCTTTAAATATCAGCTATTACCGCTGCCTGCCTGCTGCAGATAGGCCCAGGTCCCAACAGGCTGGTCACAACCATTTGTGAATTGTTTAAGTGCTTTGGGCCTTGATGGATGTTTGATAGCGGCCTGGGTTGTCATCAGGTAAAAGACATCTGAAAGGCTTGTAGGAGGAGGTGGATGTGCTGCTGTTTGAATGGGTTGTTGCTATTTACTTTCCTGATACACATTTGGGTGTAGAAAGGAAAGTGGAAAAACAAGGTGATCATTCATTTGGAGGTGTTAGCATGTTTTTTAAATTCTGTTTGTTTTTGTGATTGCTCACACACACACAGAGACACACACACACACACACACACACACACACACACACACACACACACACACACACACACACACACACACACACACACACACACACACACACACACACACACACACACACACACACACACACACACACACACACACACACACACACACACACACACACACACACACACACACACACACACACACACACACAATTTAACGTCATTACAGTAAACCGACCAGCTCCTCATACCTCGGTTAATGAAGACGAAGTGAAATATGGCTGTTTGTCTCACCGTATTCTACACATCAATTAAGAGCCCCAATTAGTGCCATTTAGCCACTAAACTTCCATTTGTGTCACGTTATTTCCTATTTGAATTGTTCTGCTCCCAAATATTGCTAGAGGTTCCAGAGAGGTAATCAACAGACATCTGTCTAACAGAGGCTGGCTGCGAACACACACACATTAAATGCCTCACATTTAGAGAACAACACACATTATAGAACAACAAACACATTTTACGATATCGATCGAGATATACAGAGACACACACAGAAAGAGAGGAGGAGAGAGAGAGAGACCGGGTGTGTAAACTGAGAAACAGCATGGTCGCAAAGCTGCAAAACAACTCCAGTCACACTTCCTCTCTAGGACACAAACATGTGTTTACACTGAGCTGTTTCGCAACAGGCTATGGAGACTATTATCCACATTCCGACTGAAAACAGCAGATGTGAAACCAACCGCCCTGTTCCTTTCCTAGCCTCTAGGCTTAGATATGTACCTATGAACCAGTCATTTTGATACTTACTTCCTATGCTTGTCACTTGTGTTTTCAGTCTTTGAGTCTTTGAGCCAGCTGCTAAGTGATGACAAGCCTCGTCTAGCCGCCGGTAGTAAATTAATCTCACATTACTAGATCTCACATTACTACATTTCCTTATTTTATTCTCTGTGTATTAATGCCTTTCCCCTGGTCCCTAAGGTCATCACAATGTACATTCCAGTTGACAGCCGTGAAATATAGGGATATAACGCTGGAATACATTTTCCCCT
The DNA here is from genome assembly GCF_021184085.1 of Oncorhynchus gorbuscha. NCBI lineage: Eukaryota > Metazoa > Chordata > Actinopteri > Salmoniformes > Salmonidae > Oncorhynchus > Oncorhynchus gorbuscha. Next base: position 164,627 of record NW_025744600.1, read on the forward strand.
GGAATGACAGATATTATTCCGGAGCTCAGTAGTCGGAGCCAGGAGGATTTCATTCAGGAAAATGCCGTTACATCTGGCTAAACCGGGCCGGACAGGCTCGTGACAGACACACATTGCCGTTGCTCTTCTCCATTTAGGGAGAAAAAAGGGAAAGCTTGACGTTCCCACAATGGGAGCGGGGAAACAGCCTGGGAGGGAGATTAAAACAAGCATGCTAATGCCGGAGAGGGGAGAGAGGAGTGAGGAATGGGGAGCGGGAGAGAGTGGTGTGAGAGAGGGATTGTAGTATGTGGCAGCGGAGCAGACAAGCCCAGGAATTTGGAGCTACACTTCAAATGGTCTGTCAGAAAGAGGGAGAGACAGAGAGAGAGAGAGAGGGGGAGGGGGGGGGGGAGAGTGAGAGGGGGAGAGAGAGGGATGGAGAGAGAGGGAAAGAGAGAGAGACATATGTTAATGTCCAAGTGAGGAGGGTTTGAAGTCAAGTAAGCAGTTTTACTTTTCTGTCTGACTCATTTTCTGTCTGACTCATTTACTTGAGTTTCCTCCATAGGAAGCAGAAATACGCAAGCACACACGCAAAAAAATCGCGGCCCTCTTTTCCGCTATCTCAAAAACCTTTTCATCCTTGTCTAACCCCCATCCTTACCCTCCTTCTGTATTCCCCCCCACACACACAACCTTTCTTCCCCCCGAACATCCAAATAGAATAAGTGTGAGAGAGAGATAAAGAGAGAGATAAAGAAAGAGAGGGTAAGACAAAGAAAGAGAGATAAGAGAGGGGGATGTCCTACAAAAAATAAGTTAGGCCATTAGTTTCTACCTCTACCCCTCTCCATCTCGCTCCCTCTCTCGCTAACTTTCTCTATATTTGTTGGTGTGCAGAATAGTTTGGGGGTGGTCTCGACGGTTGCAACCCGGGGGGGGGCAGGTGTGCCCACTGGGGACAGGTGTCAGGTGTGTGTGTCAATGACTAATAGGACTATCAGCCAGCCGCCGCGATCGATCATGCACGTCCCTGGCCAAGCGCAGCCCGGCCCAACCAGCCAGGAGACACACACACAGACACACACACAGTGCAGGGCGAGATGCTGAGAGCAGCAACGCAACATAGTCTACTGTAGTGGTTCCCAAACTGTGGGTCAGGACCCACTTGTGGGTCGCAGCAGGGGTCCAGGTGGGTCGCGTGTTTGTTTTTTGAAATACATTTTCAGGATGGAAAAACGCTTTCAATGTAAAATTAAAATGACTGAAACCAAATAGAAAGTGTGTAGAAAAGATATTAGACCGATCTATAATTTTTAGTAATAGCCTATAATTGTTGAGAACTGTACAATCCACAAAATAAAAGCTAGACAATCAGGCCCCCGCTGATTTTGTTGTCATGTTTGAGCATAAGAACACAGCATTAGCCATGTCAAAATGTGTGGAATTGCAGGAAATTAGCTTAAAATCTGCAAAACCTTCTCTCAGCTCCAATGCAAAATGTATTTTTTATTTTATTTTATTTATTTAACCAGGTAAGTCAGTTAAGAACAAATTCTTATTTTCAATGACGGCCTAGGAACAGTGGGTTAACTGCCTGTTCAGGGGCAGAACGACAGATTCGTACCTAGAATTTAAGGAAAATGTAAAAGTATACTGAACAAAAATATGAACGCAACATGCTCCAATTTAAAATATTTTACTGAGTAACAGCTCATATAAGGAAATCAATTAAAATGAATTATTTAGGCCCTAATCTATGGTTTTCACATGACTGGGAATACAGATATGCATTTGTTGGTCACAGATACTGTTTTAAAAAAAGTAGGGGCGTGGGTCAGAAAACCAGTTAGTATCACCAGCATTTTCCTCATGCAGCGCAACACATCTCCTTCGCATAAAGTTGATCAGGCTGTTGATTGTGGCCTGTGGAATGTTGTCCCACTCCTCTTCAATGGCTGTGCGAAGTTACTAGATATTGACGGGAACTGGAACTTGCAACACAGCTGAAAGAGTTTCAGCAAAGGAGACGGACTCAAGAGAGCTGGCTGATCTAACAAAGGAGGTGAGAGAGCTGGCTGATCTAACAAAGGAGGTGAGAGAGCTGGCTGATCTAACAAAGGAGGTGAGAGAGCTGGCTGATCTAACAAAGGAGGTGAGAGAGCTGGCTGATCTAACAAAGGGGGTGAGAGAGCTGGCTGATCTAACAAAGGGGGTGAGAGAGCTCCAAAAAGACATGCAGAGCAGTTATAACGAGCTGACCACACTAAGAGAGGAGTTGCAGGAGAGAAAGAGAACAGAGGACAGGCTGCAGGAGTGCTGTCGATCCAGAGCATCCCAAACATGCTCAATGGTTGGCATGTCTGTTGAGTATGCAGGCCATGGAAGAACTAGCACATTTTCAGCTTTCAGGAATTGTGTACAGATCCTTGCGACATGGGGCCGTGCATTATCATGATGAAACATGAGGTGAATGGCACAACAATGGGCGACCTCAGGATTCCGTCACGGTATCTCTGTGCATTCAAATTGCCATCGATAAAATGCAATTGTGTTCGATGACCGTAGCTTATGCATGCCCATACCATAACCCCACCGCAACCACGGGACACTCTGTTCACAACGTTGACATCAGCAAACCGCTCAACCACACAATGCCATATATGTGGTCTGCGGTTGTGAGGCCGGGTTGGATGTACTGCCAAATTCTCTAAAAAACGACATTGGAGGCAGCTTATGGTAGAGAAATTAACATTCAATTCTCTGGCAACAGCTCTGGTGGACATTCCTGCAGTCAGCATGCCAATTGCACGCTCCCTCAAAACTTGAGACATCTGTGGCATTGTGTTGTGTGACAAAACTGCACATTTTAGAGTAGCCATTTATTGTCCCTAGGACAAGGTGCACCTGTGTAGCCTAGTGTTTAATCTGCTTCTTGATATGCCACACCTGTCAGGTGGATGGATTATCTTGGCAAAGGACAAATGCTCACTAACAGGGAGCCTTGTCAGCTCGGGATTCGATCCACCAATTTTTGGTTACTGGCCCAACGCTCTAACCACTAGGCTACCTGCCACTAACCACTAGGCTACCTGCCTCTAACCACTAGGCTACCTGCCTCTAACCACTAGGCTACCTGCCTCTAACCACTAGACTACCTGCCTCTAACCACTAGACTACCTGCCTCTAACCACTAGTCTACCTGCCTCTAACCACTAGGCTACCTGCCTCTATCCACTGGGATACCTGCCTCTAACCACTAATCTACCTGCCTCTAACCACTAGGCTACCTGCCTTTAACCACTAGGCTACCTACCTCTAACCACTAAGCTACCTGCCTCTAACCACTAGGCTACCTGCCTCTAACCACTAGGCTACCTGCCTCTAACCAATAGTCTACCTGCCTCTAACCACTAGTCTACCTGCCTCTTACCCCTACTCTACTTCCGGGCTCTAACCACTAGGCTACCTACCTCTAACCACTAGACTACCTGCCTCTAACCACTAGACTACCTGCCTCTAACCACTAGACTACCTGCCTCTAACCACTAGTCTACCTGCCTCTAACCACTAGGCTACCTGCCTCTATCCACTGGGATACCTGCCTCTAACCACTAATCTACCTGCCTCTAACCACTAGGCTACCTGCCTTTAACCACTAGGCTACCTACCTCTAACCACTAAGCTACCTGCCTCTAACCACTAGGCTACCTGCCTCTAACCACTAGGCTACCTGCCTCTAACCAATAGTCTACCTGCCTCTAACCACTAGTCTACCTGCCTCTTACCCCTACTCTACTTCCGGGCTCTAACCACTAGGCTTGTCAGCTCGGGATTCGATCCACCAATTTTTGGTTACTGGCCCAACGCTCTAACCACTAGGCTACCTGCCACTAACCACCAGGCTACCTGCCTCTAACCACTAGGCTACCTGCCTCTAACCACTAGGCTACCTGCCTTTAACCACTAGGCTACCTACCTCTAACCACTAAGCTACCTGCCTCTAACCACTAGGCTACCTGCCTCTAACCACTAGGCTACCTGCCTCTAACCAATAGTCTACCTGCCTCTAACCACTAGTCTACCTGCCTCTTACCCCTACTCTACTTCCGGGCTCTAACCACTAGGCTACCTACCTCTAACCACTAGACTACCTGCCTCTAACCACTAGACTACCTGCCTCTAACCACTAGACTACCTGCCTCTAACCACTAGTCTACCTGCCTCTAACCACTAGGCTACCTGACTCTATCCACTGGGATACCTGCCTCTAACCACTAATCTACCTGCCTCTAACCACTAGGTTACCTGCCGCCCCTGTGGCATGTGGAATTGTGTTGTGTGCCAAAACTGCACAACTGCTACCAACCATGATTAATATCTGCCAATTTACCAGGGTCTAATTTTCTTTGTGTGTAACCAGAGAGAGAGAGAGACATTTTGAAAAGTTTTCAACTTTTCATATTCAGGCTATTGATGTGTCTGGAAATCACCCCCCAAAATGATTTGCATTCTGCTAATTACATTTCAGAAGTAGTGAGAGAACTACTCAGGGTATAATGGCAGGTCTATGGGTGATATTCATTTAAGATGCTTTAAACAGCAGGGCCCTGAGAACCATAATCACTGACTACCGCCTAATGATACCAGAGGCCTTCTACACACACACACACACAAGTACACACACACTTTGCTAAATGATATGGCAGAGCCCCGACTGTTTTAACGACAGGGAACCCAAGTTGAGTTCTGCTAAGCCGCTGTCGCAGTTTCCTTTATGTTGAAGAGCTGGTGCATTTCAAGGCCACTCAAACACATTCGCCTCCTCTTGAGGAGTAAACACTAGAATAAGAGAAAGTCTAGATTTCAATCACACTCAGAGTTTCAAAGGCAAAGCTGAAACTATTCATTAAAAGCAAGGCACAAACACACACAGCCATATCACTTTGTTTGTTTATGTATGAAAAAAAGCTGTCTGGAAGAAAAGTGGAACATACTTCTCTATCTCCTATCCTCTCTATCTCCTATCCTCTCTATCTCCTATCCTCTCTATCTCCTATCCTCTCTATCTCCTATCCTCCCTCCTCCTCCTTTCTTTCTTTCTTTCTTTCTTTCTTTCTTTCTTTCTGTCTTTCTTTCTGTCTTTCTGTCTTTCTGTCTTTCTTTCTGTCTTTCTTTCTTCTTTCTTTCTTTCTGTCTTTCTTCTTTCTTTCTGTCTTTTTCTTTCTTTCTTTCTTTCTTTCTTTCTTTCTTTCTTTCTGTCTTTCTTTCTGTCTTTCTGTCTTTCTGTCTTTCTTTCTGTCTTTCTTTCTTTCTGTCTTTCTTTCTTTCTGTCTTTCTGTCTTTCTTTCTGTCTTTCTTTCTTTCTATCTTTCTATCTTTCTTCTGTCTTTCTTTCTTTCTTTCTTTCTTTCTTTCTTTCTTTCTTTCTTTCTTTCTGTCTTTCTTTCTTTCTTTCTGTCTTTCTTTCTTTCTTTCTGTCTTTCTGTCTGTCTTTCTTTCTTTCTTTCTTTCTTTCTTTCTTTCTTTCTGTCTTTCTTTCTTTCTGTCTTTCTTTCTGTCTTTCTTTCTTTCTTTCTTTCTTTCTTTCTTTCTCTCTTTCTTTCTTTCTTTCTTTCTTTCTTTCTTTCTTTCTTTCTTTCTTTCTTTCTTTCTTTCTTTCTGTCTTTCTTTCTTTCTGTCTTTCTTTCTTTCTTTCTTTCTGTCTTTCTTTCTTTCTTTCTCTCTTTCTTTCTTTCTTTCTTTCTTTCTTTCTTTCTTTCTTTCTGTCTTTCTTTCTTTCTGTCTTTCTCTCTTTCTTTCTTTCTTTCTTTCTTTCTTTCTTTCTTTTTTCTTTCTTTCTTTCTCTCTTTCTTTCTTTCTTTCTTTCTTTCTTTCTTTCTTTCTTTCTTTCTTTCTTTCTTTCTTTCTTTCTTTCTTTCTTTCTTTCTTTCTTTCTTCTGTCTTTCTTTCTTTCTTTCTTTCTTTCTGTCTTTCTGTCTGTCTGTCTTTCTTTCTTTCTTTCTTTCTGTCTTTCTTTCTTTCTGTCTTTCTTTCTTTCTGTCTGTCTTTCTTTCTTTCTTTCTGTCTTTTTTTCTTTCTGTCTTTCTGTCTGTCTTTCTTTCTTTCTGTCTTTCTTTCTTTCTTTCTTTCTGTCTTTCTTTCTTTCTTTCTGTCTTTCTTTCTTTCTTTCTTTCTTTCTTTCTTTCTTTCTTTCTTTCTTTCTTTCTTTCTTTCTTTCTTTCTTTCTTTCTTTCTTTCTTTCTTTCTTTCTTTCTGTCTCTCCATCTCTGTCTCCACATGTAGCTTTGAGTCCAAACTGCGGCCAGTCATTATCTAAAGGGGGTATTATAATTAACAAAACAATAAAAGTTTATTAATGAACATTAAAATGCAAAATAGTGAAAAGAGATCCTATCAATCAAAGATGACTCCCTTTTTGAGTTTTAATTAGATATTGCAGTTAATAGCATGAGGGGGGAGTTTGGAACCATTTAATTGCCCTGGTTTAATGGGCCAACAGCTTTTTCAAGTTGGAGATTAAAACATGTTATTTATAGAATAATGTCATTTTTATTTCTGCTGCAACTAATAAAAGTCCAGATCCCCCAGATTCGGATTGGCCAATCAAAAACCTTCATTTAATTTTCAAAGGGAAGGATGGTAGTATTGTGTGTGACTATATAAAGTAGTTGTGTGTTCAGTAAATGAGATACAACACACACATATACACACACACACACACACACACACACACACACACACACACACACACACACACACACACACACACACACACACACACACACACACACACACACACACACACACACACACACACACACACACACACACACACACACACACACACACACACACACACACACACACACACACACACACACACACACACACACAGTAGCTCTATAATAACCCTACTGAATGCCACATTTATATAATTCGTTTTTCTATAAGACGTGAGGCTGCCTGAAACTGTTGACACATTATAACACACTACTCTACCACAACATATCTACAATACAACACATTATTACACACTACTCTACCACAACATATCTACAATACAACACATTATAACACACTACTCTACCACAACATATCTACAATACAACACATTATAACACACTACTCTACCACAACATATCTACAATACAGCACACTATTACACACTACTCTACCACAACATATCTACAATACAGCACACTATTACACACTACTCTATCACAACATATCTACAATACAACACATTATAACACACTACTCTACCACAACATATCTACAATACAGCACACTATTACACACTACTCTACCACAACATATCTACAATACAGCACACTATTACACACTACTCTACCACAACATATCTACAATACAGCACACTATTACACACTACTCTACCACAACATATCTACAATACAACACATTATAACACACTACTCTACCACAACATATCTACAATACAACACATTATAACACACTACTCTACCACAACATATCTACAATACAACACATTATTACACACTACTCTACCACAACATATCTACAATACAACACATTATAACACACTACTCTACCACAACATATCTACAATACACCACATTATTACACACTACTCTACCACAACATATCTACAATACAACACATTATTCCACACTACTCTACCACAACATATCTACAATACACATTATAACACACTACTCTACCACAACATATCTACAATACAACACATTATTCCACACTACTCTACCACAACATATCTACAATACAACACATTATTACACACTACTCTACCACAACATATCTACAATACAACACATTATTACACACTACTCTACCACAACATATCTACAATACAACACATTATAACACACTACTCTACCACAACATATATACAATACAGCACACTATTACACACTACTCTACCACAACATATCTACAATACAACACATTATTACACACTACTCTACCACAACATATCTACAATACAACACATTATTATACACTACTCTACCACAACATATCTACAATACAACACACTATTACACACTACTCTACCACAACATATCTACAATACAACACATTATTACACACTACTCTACCACAACATATCTACAATACAACACATTATAACACACTACTCCACCACAACATATCTACAATACAACACATTATAACACACTACTCTACCACAACATATCTACAATACACATTATTACACACTACTCTACCATAACATATCTACAATACACATTATTACACACTACTCTACCACAACATATCTACAATACAACACATTATAACACACTACTCTACCACAACATATCTACAATACAACACATTATAACACACTACTCTACCACAACATATCTACAATACAACACATTATAACACACTACTCTACCACAACATATATACAATACAACACATTATAACACACTACTCTACCACAACATATCTACAATACAACACATTATTACACACTACTCTACCACAACATATCTACAATACAACACATTATAACACACTACTCTACCACAACATATCTACAATACACATTATAACACACTACTCTACCACAACATATCTACAATACACATTATAACACACTACTCTACCACAACATATCTACAATACAACACATTATTACACACTACTCTACCACAACATATCTACACTACACATTATTACACACTACTCTACCACAACATATCTACAATACAACACATTATTACACACTACTCTACCACAACATATCTACAATACAACACATTATAACACACTACTCTACCACAACATATCTACAATACAACACATTATAACACACTACTCTACCATAACATATCTACAATACACATTATTACACACTACTCTACCATAACATATCTACAATACACATTATTACACACTACTCTACCACAACATATCTACAATACACATTATTACACACTACTCTACCACAACATATCTACAATACACATTATTACACACTACTCTACCATAACATATCTACAATACACATTATTACACACTACTCTACCACAACATATCTACAATACACATTATTACACACTACTCTACCATAACATATCTACAATACACATTATTACACACTACTCTACCACAAAATATCTACAATACAACACATTATAACACACTACTCTACCATAACATATCTACAATACACATTATTACACACTACTCTACCATAACATATCTACAATACACATTATTACACACTACTCTACCACAACATATCTACAATACAACACATTATAACACACTACTCTACCATAACATATCTACAATACAACACATTATTACACACTACTCTACCACAACATATCTACAATACAACACATTATTACACACTACTCTACCACAACATATCTACAATACAACACATTATTACACACTACTCTACCACAACATATCTACAATACAACACATTATAACACACTACTCTACCACAACATATCTACAATACAACACATTATAACACACTACTCTACCACAACATATCTACAATACAACACATTATTACACACTACTCTACCACAACATATCTACAATACAACACATTATAACACACTACTCTACCACAACATATCTACAATACAACACATTATAACACACTACTCTACCACAACATATCTACAATACAACACATTATAACACACTACTCTACCACAACATATCTACAATACAGCACATTATAACACACTACTCTACCACAACATATCTACAATACAACACATTATAACACACTACTCTACCACAACATATCTACAATACACATTATAACACACTACTCTACCACAACATATCTACAATACACATTATAACACACTACTCTACCACAACATATCTACAATACAACACATTATTACACACTACTCTACCACAACATATCTACAATACAACACATTATTACACACTACTCTACCACAACATATCTACAATACAACACATTATTACACACTACTCTACCACAACATATCTACAATACACATTATAACACACTACTCTACCACAACATATCTACAATACACATTATTCCACACTACTCTACCACAACATATCTACAATACAACACATTATTACACACTACTCTACCACAACATATCTACAATACAACACATTATAACACACTACTCTACCACAACATATCTACAATACAACACATTATAACACACTACTCTACCACAACATATCTACAATACAGCACATTATAACACACTACTCTACCACAACATATCTACAATACAACACATTATAACACACTACTCTACCACAACATATCTACAATACACATTATAACACACTACTCTACCACAACATATCTACAATACACATTATAACACACTACTCTACCACAACATATCTACAATACAACACATTATTACACACTACTCTACCACAACATATCTACAATACACATTATTACACACTACTCTACCACAACATATCTACAATACAACACATTATTACACACTACTCTACCACAACATATCTACAATACAACACATTATAACACACTACTCTACCATAACATATCTACAATACACATTATTACACACTACTCTACCATAACATATCTACAATACACATTATTACACACTACTCTACCACAACATATCTACAATACACATTATTACACACTACTCTACCACAACATATCTACAATACACATTATAACACACTACTCTACCACAACATATCTACAATACAACACATTATTACACACATCTACCATAACATATCTACAATACACATTATTACACACTACTCAACCATAACATATCTACAATACAACACATTATAACACACTACTACCATAACATATCTACAATACACATTATTAACACTATCTACCATAACATATCTACAATACACATTATTACACACTACTCTACCACAACATATCTACAATACAACACATTATAACACACTACTCTACCATAACATATCTACAATACAACACATTATTACACACTACTCTACCACAACATATCTACAATACAACACATTATTACACACTACTCTACCACAACATATCTACAATACAACACATTATTACACACTACTCTACCACAACATATCTACAATACAACACATTATAACACACTACTCTACCACAACATATCTACAATACAACACATTATAACACACTACTCTACCACAACATATCTACAATACAACACATTATAACACACTACTCTACCACAACATATCTACAATACAACACATTATTACACACTACTCTACCACAACATATCTACAATACAACACATTATAACACACTACTCTACCACAACATATCTACAATACAACACATTATAACACACTACTCTACCACAACATATCTACAATACAACACATTATAACACACTACTCTACCACAACATATCTACAATACAACACATTATAACACACTACTCTACCACAACATATCTACAATACACATTATAACACACTACTCTACCACAACATATCTACAATACACATTATAACACACTACTCTACCACAACATATCTACAATACAACACATTATTACACACTACTCTACCACAACATATCTACAATACAACACATTATTACACACTACTCTACCACAACATATCTACAATACAACACATTATTACACACTACTCTACCACAACATATCTACAATACAACACATTATTCCACACTACTCTACCACAACATATCTACAATACAACACATTATTACACACTACTCTACCACAACATATCTACAATACAACACATTATTACACACTACTCTACCACAACATATCTACAATACAACACATTATTACACACTACTCTACCACAACATATCTACAATACAACACACTATTACACACTACTCTACCACAACATATCTACAATACAACACATTATTACACACTACTCTACCACAACATATCTACAATACAACACATTATTACACACTACTCTACCACAACATATCTACAATACAACACATTATTACACACTACTCTACCACAACATATCTACAATACAACACATTATTACACACTACTCTACCACAACATATCTACAATACAACACATTATAACACACTACTCTACCATAACATATCTACAATACAACACATTATTACACACTACTCTACCACAACATATCTACAATACACATTATAACACACTACTCTACCACAACATATCTACAATACAACACATTATAACACACTACTCTACCACAACATATCTACAATACAACACATTATTACACACTACTCTACCACAACATATCTACAATACAACACATTATAACACACTACTCTACCACAACATATCTACAATACACATTATAACACACTACTCTACCACAACATATCTACAATACAACACATTATAACACACTACTCTACCATAACATATCTACAATACAACACATTATTACACACTACTCTACCACAACATATCTACAATACAACACATTATTACACACTACTCTACCACAACATATCTACAATACAACACATTATAACACACTACTCTACCACAACATATCTACAATACAACACATTATTACACACTACTCTACCACAACATATCTACAATACAACACATTATAACACACTACTCTACCACAACATATCTACAATACAACACATTATTACACACTACTCTACCACAACATATCTACAATACAACACATTATTACACACTACTCTACCACAACATATCTACAATACAACACATTATTACACACTACTCTACCACAACATATCTACAATACAACACACTATTACACACTACTCTACCACAACATATCTACAATACAACACATTATTACACACTACTCTACCACAACATATCTACAATACAACACATTATTACACACTACTCTACCACAACATATCTACAATACAACACATTATTACACACTACTCTACCACAACATATCTACAATACAACACATTATTACACACTACTCTACCACAACATATCTACAATACAACACATTATTACACACTACTCTACCACAACATATCTACAATACAACACATTATAACACACTACTCTACCACAACATATCTACAATACAACACATTATTACACACTACTCTACCACAACATATCTACAATACAACACATTATAACACACTACTCTACCACAACATATCTACAATACAACACATTATAACACACTACTCTACCACAACATATCTACAATACAACACATTATAACACACTACTCTACCACAACATATCTACAATACAACACATTATTACACACTACTCTACCACAACATATCTACAATACAACACATTATTACACACTACTCTACCACAACATATCTACAATACAACACATTATTACACACTACTCTACCACAACATATCTACAATACAACACATTATTACACACTACTCTACCACAACATATCTACAATACAACACATTATTACACACTACTCTACCACAACATATCTACAATACAACACATTATTACACACTACTCTACCACAACATATCTACAATACAACACATTATTACACACTACTCTACCACAACATATCTACAATACAACACATTATTACACACTACTCTACCACAACATATCTACAATACAACACATTATTACACACTACTCTACCACAACATATCTACAATACACATTATAACACACTACTCTACCACAACATATCTACAATACACATTATAACACACTACTCTACCACAACATATCTACAATACAACACATTATAACACACTACTCTACCACAACATATCTACAATACAACACATTATTACACACTACTCTACCACAACATATCTACAATACAACACATTATTACACACTACTCTACCACAACATATCTACAATACAACACATTATTACACACTACTCTACCACAACATATCTACAATACAACACATTATAACACACTACTCTACCACAACATATCTACAATACAACACATTATAACACACTACTCTACCACAACATATCTACAATACAACACATTATAACACACTACTCTACCACAACATATCTACAATACAACACATTATAACACACTACTCTACCACAACATATCTACAATACAACACATTATAACACACTACTCTACCACAACATATCTACAATACAACACATTATAACACACTACTCTACCACAACATATCTACAATACAACACATTATAACACACTACTCTACCACAACATATCTACAATACAACACATTATAACACACTACTCTACCACAACATATCTACAATACAACACATTATAACACACTACTCTACCACAACATATCTACAATACAACACATTATTACACACTACTCTACCACAACATATCTACAATACAACACATTATAACACACTACTCTACCACAACATATCTACAATACAACACATTATTACACACTACTCTACCACAACATATCTACAATACAACACATTATTACACACTACTCTACCACAACATATCTACAATACAACACATTATAACACACTACTCTACCACAACATATCTACCACATTATAAACATACTCTACCACAACATATCTACAAACACATTATAACACACTACTCTACCACAACATATCTACAATACAACACATTATTACACACTACTCTACCACAACATATCTACAATACAACACATTATTACACACTACTCTACCACAACATATCTACAATACAACACATTATTACACACTACTCTACCACAACATATCTACAATACAACACATTATAACACACTACTCTACCACAACATATCTACAATACAACACATTATTACACACTACTCTACCACAACATATCTACAATACAACACATTATAACACACTACTCTACCACAACATATCTACAATACAACACATTATTACACACTACTCTACCACAACATATCTACAATACAACACATTATTACACACTACTCTACCACAACATATCTACAATACAACACATTATTACACACTACTCTACCACAACATATCTACAATACAACACATTATTACACACTACTCTACCACAACATATCTACAATACAACACATTATTACACACTACTCTACCACAACATATCTACAATACAACACATTATTACACACTATACCACAACATATCTACAATACAACACATTATAACACACTACTCTACCACAACATATCTACAATACAACACATTATTACACACTACTCTACCACAACATATCTACAATACACATTATAACACACTACTCTACCACAACATATCTACAATACAACACATTATAACACACTACTCTACCACAACATATCTACAATACAACACATTATTACACACTACTCTACCACAACATATCTACAATACAACACATTATAACACACTACTCTACCACAACATATCTACAATACACATTATAACACACTACTCTACCACAACATATCTACAATACAACACATTATAACACACTACTCTACCACAACATATCTACAATACAACACATTATTACACACTACTCTACCACAACATATCTACAATACAACACATTATAACACACTACTCTACCACAACATATCTACAATACAACACATTATAACACACTACTCTACCACAACATATCTACAATACAACACATTATGACACACTACTCTACCACAACATATCTACAATACAACACATTATTACACACTACTCTACCACAACATATCTACAATACAACACATTATAACACACTACTCTACCACAACATATCTACAATACACATTATTACACACTACTCTACCACAACATATCTCCAATACACACATTATTACACACTACTCTACCACAACATATCTACAATACAACACATTATTACACACTACTCTACCACAACATATCTACAATACAACACATTATTACACACTACTCTACCACAACATATCTACAATACAACACATTATTACACACTACTCTACCACAACATATCTACAATACAACACATTATTACACACTACTCTACCACAACATATCTACAATACAACACATTATTACACACTACTCTACCACAACATATCTACAATACAACACATTATTACACACTACTCTACCACAACATATCTACAATACAACACATTATTACACACTACTCTACCACAACATATCTACAATACAACACATTATAACACACTACTCTACCACAACATATCTACAATACAACACATTATAACACACTACTCTACCACAACATATCTACAATACAACACATTATAACACACTACTCTACCACAACATATCTACAATACAACACATTATAACACACTACTCTACCACAACATATCTACAATACAACACATTATAACACACTACTCTACCACAACATATCTACAATACAACACATTATAACACACTACTCTACCACAACATATCTACAATACAACACATTATAAAACACTACTCTACCACAACATATCTACAATACAACACATTATAACACACTACTCTACCACAACATATCTACAATACAACACATTATAACACACTACTCTACCACAACATATCTACAATACAACACATTATTACACACTACTCTACCACAACATATCTACAATACAACACATTATAACACACTACTCTACCACAACATATCTACAATACAACACATTATTACACACTACTCTACCACAACATATCTACAATACAACACATTATTACACACTACTCTACCACAACATATCTACAATACAACACATTATAACACACTACTCTACCACAACATATCTACAATACACATTATAACACATATCTACCACAACATATCTACAATACACATTATAACACACTACTCTACCACAACATATCTACAATACAACACATTATTACACACTACTCTACCACAACATATCTACAATACAACACATTATTACACACTACTCTACCACAACATATCTACAATACAACACATTATTACACACTACTCTACCACAACATATCTACAATACAACACATTATTCCACACTACTCTACCACAACATATCTACAATACAACACATTATTACACACTACTCTACCACAACATATCTACAATACAACACATTATTACACACTACTCTACCACAACATATCTACAATACAACACATTATTACACACTACTCTACCACAACATATCTACAATACAACACATTATTACACACTACTCTACCACAACATATCTACAATACAACACATTATTACACACTACTCTACCACAACATATCTACAATACAACACATTATTACACACTACTCTACCACAACATATCTACAATACAACACATTATTACACACTACTCTACCACAACATATCTACAATACAACACATTATTACACACTACTCTACCACAACATATCTACAATACAACACATTATAACACACTACTCTACCACAACATATCTACAATACAACACATTATTACACACTACTCTACCACAACATATCTACAATACAACACATTATTACACACTACTCTACCACAACATATCTACAATACAACACATTATAACACACTACTCTACCATAACATATCTACAATACAACACATTATTACACACTACTCTACCACAACATATCTACAATACACATTATAACACACTACTCTACCACAACATATCTACAATACAACACATTATAACACACTACTCTACCACAACATATCTACAATACAACACATTATTACACACTACTCTACCACAACATATCTACAATACAACACATTATAACACACACTACCACAACATATCTACAATACACATTATAAACATATCTACCACAACATATCTACAATACAACACATTATAACACACTACTCTACCACAACATATCTACAATACAACACATTATTACACACTACTCTACCACAACATATCTACAATACAACACATTATAACACACTACTCTACCACAACATATCTACAATACAACACATTATAACACACTACTCTACCACAACATATCTACAATACAACACATTATGACACTCTACTCTACCACAACATATTATCTACAATACAACACATTATTACACACTACTCTACCACAACATATCTACAATACAACACATTATAACACACTACTCTACCACAACATATCTACAATACACATTATTACACACTACTCTACCACAACATATCTCCAATACACCACATTATTACACACTACTCTACCACAACATATCTACAATACAACACATTATTACACACTACTCTACCACAACATATCTACAATACAACACATTATTACACACTACTCTACCACAACATATCTACAATACAACACATTATTACACACTACTCTACCACAACATATCTACAATACAACACACTATTACACACTACTCTACCACAACATATCTACAATACAACACATTATTACACACTACTCTACCACAACATATCTACAATACAACACATTATTACACACTACTCTACCACAACATATCTACAATACAACACATTATTACACACTACTCTACCACAACATATCTACAATACAACACATTATAACACACTACTCTACCACAACATATCTACAATACAACACATTATAACACACTACTCTACCACAACATATCTACAATACAACACATTATAACACACTACTCTACCACAACATATCTACAATACAACACATTATAACACACTACTCTACCACAACATATCTACAATACAACACATTATAACACACTACTCTACCACAACATATCTACAATACAACACATTATAACACACTACTCTACCACAACATATCTACAACACATTATAAAACACTACTCTACCACAACATATCTACAATACAACACATTATAACACACTACTCTACCACAACATATCTACAATACAACACATTATAACACACTACTCTACCACAACATATCTACAATACAACACATTATTACACACTACTCTACCACAACATATCTACAATACAACACATTATAACACACTACTCTACCACAACATATCTACAATACAACACATTATAACACACTACTCTACCACAACATATCTACAATACAACACATTATAACACACTACTCTACCACAACATATCTACAATACAACACATTATTACACACTACTCTACCACAACATATCTACAATACAACACATTATAACACACTACTCTACCACAACATATCTACAATACAACACATTATTACACACTACTCTACCACAACATATCTACAATACAACACATTATTACACACTACTCTACCACAACATATCTACAATACAACACATTATAACACACTACTCTACCACAACATATCTACAATACACATTATAACACACTACTCTACCACAACATATCTACAATACACATTATAACACACTACTCTACCACAACATATCTACAATACAACACATTATTACACACTACTCTACCACAACATATCTACAATACAACACATTATTACACACTACTCTACCACAACATATCTACAATACAACACATTATTACACACTACTCTACCACAACATATCTACAATACAACACATTATTCCACACTACTCTACCACAACATATCTACAATACAACACATTATTACACACTACTCTACCACAACATATCTACAATACAACACACTATTACACACTACTCTACCACAACATATCTACAATACAACACATTATTACACACTACTCTACCACAACATATCTACAATACAACACATTATTACACACTACTCTACCACAACATATCTACAATACAACACATTATTACACACTACTCTACCACAACATATCTACAATACAACACATTATTACACACTACTCTACCACAACATATCTACAATACAACACATTATTACACACTACTCTACCACAACATATCTACAATACAACACATTATTACACACTACTCTACCACAACATATCTACAATACAACACATTATAACACACTACTCTACCACAACATATCTACAATACAACACATTATTACACACTACTCTACCACAACATATCTACAATACAACACATTATTACACACTACTCTACCACAACATATCTACAATACAACACATTATAACACACTACTCTACCATAACATATCTACAATACAACACATTATTACACACTACTCTACCACAACATATCTACAATACACATTATAACACACTACTCTACCACAACATATCTACAATACAACACATTATAACACACTACTCTACCACAACATATCTACAATACAACACATTATTACACACTACTCTACCACAACATATCTACAATACAACACATTATAACACACTACTCTACCACAACATATCTACAATACACATTATAACACACTACTCTACCACAACATATCTACAATACAACACATTATAACACACTACTCTACCATAACATATCTACAATACAACACATTATTACACACTACTCTACCACAACATATCTACAATACAACACATTATAACACACTACTCTACCACAACATATCTACAATACAACACATTATAACACACTACTCTACCACAACATATCTACAATACAACACATTATAACACACTACTCTACCACAACATATTATCTACAATACAACACATTATTACACACTACTCTACCACAACATATCTACAATACAACACATTATAACACACTACTCTACCACAACATATCTACAATACACATTATTACACACTACTCTACCACAACATATCTCCAATACACCACATTATTACACACTACTCTACCACAACATATCTACAATACAACACATTATTACACACTACTCTACCACAACATATCTACAATACAACACACTATTACACACTACTCTACCACAACATATCTACAATACAACACATTATTACACACTACTCTACCACAACATATCTACAATACAACACACTATTACACACTACTCTACCACAACATATCTACAATACAACACATTATTACACACTACTCTACCACAACATATCTACAATACAACACATTATTACACACTACTCTACCACAACATATCTACAATACAACACATTATTACACACTACTCTACCACAACATATCTACAATACAACACATTATAACACACTACTCTACCACAACATATCTACAATACAACACATTATAACACACTACTCTACCACAACATATCTACAATACAACACATTATAACACACTACTCTACCACAACATATCTACAATACAACACATTATAACACACTACTCTACCACAACATATCTACAATACAACACATTATAACACACTACTCTACCACAACATATCTACAATACAACACATTATAACACACTACTCTACCACAACATATCTACAATACAACACATTATAAAACACTACTCTACCACAACATATCTACAATACAACACATTATAACACACTACTCTACCACAACATATCTACAATACAACACATTATAACACACTACTCTACCACAACATATCTACAATACAACACATTATTACACACTACTCTACCACAACATATCTACAATACAACACATTATAACACACTACTCTACCACAACATATCTACAATACAACACATTATTACACACTACTCTACCACAACATATCTACAATACAACACATTATTACACACTACTCTACCACAACATATCTACAATACAACACATTATAACACATTATCTACCACAACATATCTACAATACACATTATAACACACTATCTACCACAACATATCTACAATACACATTATAACACACTACTCTACCACAACATATCTACAATACAACACATTATTACACACTACTCTACCACAACATATCTACAATACAACACATTATTACACACTACTCTACCACAACATATCTACAATACAACACATTATTACACACTACTCTACCACAACATATCTACAATACAACACATTATTCCACACTACTCTACCACAACATATCTACAATACAACACATTATTACACACTACTCTACCACAACATATCTACAATACAACACACTATTACACACTACTCTACCACAACATATCTACAATACAACACATTATTACACACTACTCTACCACAACATATCTACAATACAACACACTATTACACACTACTCTACCACAACATATCTACAATACAACACATTATTTATTACCACAACATATCTACAATACAACACATTATTAACATATCTACCACAACATATCTACAATACAACACATTATAACACACTACTCTACCACAACATATCTACAATACAACACATTATTACACACTACTACCACAACATATCTACAATACAACACATTATTAACATATCTACCACAACATATCTACAATACAACACATTATAACACACTACTCTACCATAACATATCTACAATACAACACATTATTACACACTACTCTACCACAACATATCTACAATACACATTATAACACACTACTCTACCACAACATATCTACAATACAACACATTATAACACACTACTCTACCACAACATATCTACAATACAACACATTATTACACACTACTCTACCACAACATATCTACAATACAACACATTATAACACACTACTCTACCACAACATATCTACAATACACATTATAACACACTACTCTACCACAACATATCTACAATACAACACATTATAACACACTACTCTACCACAACATATCTACAATACAACACATTATTACACACTACTCTACCACAACATATCTACAATACAACACATTATAACACACTACTCTACCACAACATATCTACAATACAACACATTATAACACACTACTCTACCATAACATATCTACAATACAACACATTATTACACACTACTCTACCACAACATATCTACAATACAACACATTATAACACACTACTCTACCACAACATATCTACAATACAACACATTATAACACACTACTCTACCACAACATATCTACAATACAACACATTATGACACTCTACTCTACCACAACATATTATCTACAATACAACACATTATTACACACTACTCTACCACAACATATCTACAATACAACACATTATAACACACTACTCTACCACAACATATCTACAATACACATTATTAACATACTCTACCACAACATATCTCCAATACAACACATTATTACACACTACTCTACCACAACATATCTACAATACAACACATTATTACACACTACTCTACCACAACATATCTACAATACAACACATTATTACACACTACTCTACCACAACATATCTACAATACAACACATTATTACACACTACTCTACCACAACATATCTACAATACAACACACTATTACACACTACTCTACCACAACATATCTACAATACAACACATTATTACACACTACTCTACCACAACATATCTACAATACAACACATTATTACACACTACTCTACCACAACATATCTACAATACAACACATTATTACACACTACTCTACCACAACATATCTACAATACAACACATTATAACACACTACTCTTACCACAACATATCTACAATACAACACATTATAACACACTACTCTACCACAACATATCTACAATACAACACATTATAACACACTACTCTACCACAACATATCTACAATACAACACATTATAACACACTACTCTACCACAACATATCTACAATACAACACATTATAACACACTACTCTACCACAACATATCTACAATACAACACATTATAACACACTACTCTACCACAACATATCTACAATACAACACATTATAACACACTACTCTACCACAACATATCTACAATACAACACATTATAACACACTACTCTACCACAACATATCTACAATACAACACATTATAACACACTACTCTACCACAACATATCTACAATACAACACATTATAACACACTACTCTACCACAACATATCTACAATACAACACATTATAACACACTACTCTACCACAACATATCTACAATACAACACATTATAACACACTACTCTACCACAACATATCTACAATACAACACATTATAACACACTACTCTACCACAACATATCTACAATACAACACATTATAACACACTACTCTACCACAACATATCTACAATACAACACATTATAACACACTACTCTACCACAACATATCTACAATACAACACATTATAACACACTACTCTACCACAACATATCTACAATACAACACATTATAACACACTACTCTACCACAACATATCTACAATACAACACATTATAACACACTACTCTACCACAACATATCTACAATACAACACATTATAACACACTACTCTACCACAACATATCTACAATACAACACATTATAACACACTACTCTACCACAACATATCTACAATACAACACATTATAACACACTACTCTACCACAACATATCTACAATACAACACATTATAACACACTACTCTACCACAACATATCTACAATACAACACATTATTACACACTACTCTACCACAACATATCTACAATACAACACATTATAACACACTACTCTACCACAACATATCTACAATACAACACATTATTACACACTACTCTACCACAACATATCTACAATACAACACATTATTACACACTACTCTACCACAACATATCTACAATACAACACATTATAACACACTACTCTACCACAACATATCTACAATACAACACATTATAACACACTACTCTACCACAACATATCTACACATTATAACACACTACTCTACCACAACATTATACAACACATTATTACACACTACTCTACCACAACATATCTACAATACAACACATTATTACACACTACTCTACCACAACATATCTACAATACAACACATTATTACACACTACTCTACCACAACATATCTACAATACAACACATTATTACACACTACTCTACCACAACATATCTACAATACAACACATTATTACACACTACTCTACCACAACATATCTACAATACAACACATTATTACACACTACTCTACCACAACATATCTACAATACAACACATTATTACACACTACTCTACCACAACATATCTACAATACAACACATTATTACACACTACTCTACCACAACATATCTACAATACAACACATTATTACACACTACTCTACCACAACATATCTACAATACAACACATTATTACACACTACTCTACCACAACATATCTACAATACAACACATTATTACACACTACTCTACCACAACATATCTACAATACAACACATTATTACACACTACTCTACCACAACATATCTACAATACAACACATTATAACACACTACTCTACCATAACATATCTACAATACAACACATTATTACACACTACTCTACCACAACATATCTACAATACACATTATAACACACACTCTACCACAACATATCTACAATACAACACATTATAACACACTACTCTACCACAACATATCTACAATACAACACATTATTACACACTACTCTACCACAACATATCTACAATACAACACATTATAACACACTACTCTACCACAACATATCTACAATACACATTATAACACACTACTCTACCACAACATATCTACAATACAACACATTATAACACACTACTCTACCATAACATATCTACAATACAACACATTATTACACACTACTCTACCACAACATATCTACAATACAACACATTATAACACACTACTCTACCACAACATATCTACAATACAACACATTATAACACACTACTCTACCACAACATATCTACAATACAACACATTATAACACACTACTCTACCACAACATATATCTACAATACAACACATTATTACACACTACTCTACCACAACATATCTACAATACAACACATTATTATAACACACTACTCTACCACAACATATCTACAATACAACACATTATTACACACTACTCTACCACAACATATCTACAATACAACACATTATTACACACTACTCTACCACAACATATCTACAATACAACACATTATAACACACTACTCTACCATAACATATCTACAATACAACACATTATTACACACTACTCTACCACAACATATCTACAATACAACACATTATAACACACTACTCTACCACAACATATCTACAATACAACACATTATAACACACTACTCTACCACAACATATCTACAATACAACACATTATTACACACTACTCTACCACAACATATCTACAATACAACACATTATAACACACTACTCTACCACAACATATCTACAATACACATTATAACACATTACTCTACAACATATCTACAATACAACACATTATAACACACTACTCTACCATAACATATCTACAATACAACACATTATTACACACTACTCTACCACAACATATCTACAATACAACACATTATAACACACTACTCTACCACAACATATCTACAATACAACACATTATAACACACTACTCTACCACAACATATCTACAATACAACACATTATAACACACTACTCTACCACAACATATCTACAATACAACACATTATTACACACTACTCTACCACAACATATCTACAATACAACACATTATAACACACTACTCTACCACAACATATCTACAATACACATTATTACACACTACTCTACCACAACATATCTACAATACAACACATTATTACACACTACTCTACCACAACATATCTACAATACAACACATTATTACACACTACTCTACCACAACATATCTACAATACAACACATTATTACACACTACTCTACCACAACATATCTACAATACAACACATTATTACACACTACTCTACCACAACATATCTACAATACAACACATTATTACACACTACTCTACCACAACATATCTACAATACAACACATTATTACACACTACTCTACCACAACATATCTACAATACAACACATTATTACACACTACTCTACCACAACATATCTACAATACAACACATTATTACACACTACTCTACCACAACATATCTACAATACAACACATTATAACACACTACTCTACCACAACATATCTACAATACAACACATTATAACACACTACTCTACCACAACATATCTACAATACAACACATTATAACACACTACTCTACCACAACATATCTACAATACAACACATTATAACACACTACTCTACCACAACATATCTACAATACAACACATTATAACACACTACTCTACCACAACATATCTACAATACAACACATTATAACACACTACTCTACCACAACATATCTACAATACAACACATTATAACACACTACTCTACCACAACATATCTACAATACAACACATTATAACACACTACTCTACCACAACATATCTACAATACAACACATTATAACACACTACTCTACCACAACATATCTACAATACAACACATTATAACACACTACTCTACCACAACATATCTACAATACAACACATTATAACACACTACTCTACCACAAATATATCTACAATACAACACATTATAACACACTACTCTACCACAACATATCTACAATACAACACATTATTACACACTACTCTACCACAACATATCTACAATACAACACATTATAACACACTACTCTACCACAACATATCTACAATACAACACATTATTACACATACTCTACCACAACATATCTACAATACAACACATTATTACACACTACTCTACCACAACATATCTACAATACAACACATTATAACACACTACTCTACCACAACATATCTACAATACAACACATTATAACACACTACTCTACCACAACATATCTACAATACACATTATAACACACTACTCTACCACAACATATCTACAATACAACACATTATTACACACTACTCTACCACAACATATCTACAATACAACACATTATTACACACTACTCTACCACAACATATCTACAATACAACACATTATTACACACTACTCTACCACAACATATCTACAATACAACACATTATTCCACACTACTCTACCACAACATATCTACAATACAACACATTATTACACACTACTCTACCACAACATATCTACAATACAACACATTATTACACACTACTCTACCACAACATATCTACAATACAACACATTATTACACATACTCTACCACAACATATCTACAATACAACACATTATTACACACTATCTACCACAACATATCTACAATACAACACATTATTACACACTACTCTACCACAACATATCTACAATACAACACATTATTACACACTACTCTACCACAACATATCTACAATACAACACATTATTACACACTACTCTACCACAACATATCTACAATACAACACATTATTACACACTACTCTACCACAACATATCTACAATACAACACATTATAACACACTACTCTACCATAACATATCTACAATACAACACATTATTATACTACTACCACAACATATCTACAATACACATTATAACACACTACTCTACCACAACATATCTACAATACAACACATTATAACACACTACTCTACCACAACATATCTACAATACAACACATTATTACACACTACTCTACCACAACATATCTACAATACAACACATTATAACACACTACTCTACCACAACATATCTCTACACATTATAACACACTACTCTACCACAACATATCTACAATACAACACATTATAACACACTACTCTACCATAACATATCTACAATACAACACATTATTACACACTACTCTACCACAACATATCTACAATACAACACATTATAACACACTACTCTACCACAACATATCTACAATACAACACATTATAACACACTACTCTACCACAACATATCTACAATACAACACATTATAACACACTACTCTACCACAACATATTATCTACAATACAACACATTATTACACACTACTCTACCACAACATATCTACAATACAACACATTATAACACACTACTCTACCACAACATATCTACAATACACATTATTACACACTACTCACAACATATCTCCAATACACCACATTATTACACACTACTCTACCACAACATATCTACAATACAACACATTATTACACACTACTCTACCACAACATATCTACAATACAACACATTATTACACACTACTCTACCACAACATATCTACAATACAACACATTATTACACACTACTCTACCACAACATATCTACAATACAACACATTATTACACACTACTCTACCACAACATATCTACAATACAACACATTATTACACACTACTCTACCACAACATATCTACAATACAACACATTATTACACACTACTCTACCACAACATATCTACAATACAACACATTATTACACACTACTCTACCACAACATATCTACAATACAACACATTATAACACACTACTCTACCACAACATATCTACAATACAACACATTATTACACACTACTCTACCACAACATATCTACAATACAACACATTATAACACACTACTCTACCACAACATATCTACAATACAACACATTATAACACACTACTCTACCACAACATATCTACAATACAACACATTATAACACACTACTCTACCACAACATATCTACAATACAACACATTATTACACACTACTCTACCACAACATATCTACAATACAACACATTATTACACACTACTCTACCACAACATATCTACAATACAACACATTATTACACACTACTCTACCACAACATATCTACAATACAACACATTATTACACACTACTCTACCACAACATATCTACAATACAACACATTATTACACACTACTCTACCACAACATATCTACAATACAACACATTATTACACACTACTCTACCACAACATATCTACAATACAACACATTATTACACACTACTCTACCACAACATATCTACAATACACATTATAACACACTACTCTACAACATATCTACAATACACATTATAACACACTACTCTACCATAACATATCTACAATACAACACATTATTACACACTACTCTACCACAACATATCTACAATACAACACATTATTACACACTACTCTACCACAACATATCTACAATACAACACATTATAACACACTACTCTACCACAACATATCTACAATACAACACATTATAACACACTACTCTACCACAACATATCTACAATACAACACATTATAACACACTACTCTACCACAACATATCTACAATACAACACATTATAACACACTACTCTACCACAACATATCTACAATACAACACATTATAACACACTACTCTACCACAACATATCTACAATACAACACATTATTACACACTACTCTACCACAACATATCTACAATACAACACATTATTACACACTACTCTACCACAACATATCTACAATACAACACATTATAACACACTACTCTACCACAACATATCTACAACAACACATTATTACACACTACTTACCACAACATATCTACAATACACCACATTATTACACACTACTCTACCACAACATATCTACAATACAACACATTATTACACACTACTCTACCACAACATATCTACAATACAACACATTATTACACACTACTCTACCACAACATATCTACAATACAACACATTATTACACACTACTCTACCACAACATATCTACAATACAACACATTATAACACACTATTACACAACATATCTACAATACCACATTAACATATCTACCACAACATATCTACATACAACACATTATTACACACTACTCTACCACAACATATCTACAATACAACACATTATTACACACTACTCTACCACAACATATCTACAATACAACACATTATTACACACTACTCTACCACAACATATCTACAATACAACACATTATTACACACTACTCTACCACAACATATCTACAATACAACACATTATAACACACTACTCTACCACAACATATCTACAATACAACACATTATAACACACTACTCTACCACAACATATCTACAATACAACACATTATAACACACTACTCTACCACAACATATCTACAATACAACACATTATTACACACTACTCTACCACAACATATCTACAATACAACACATTATTACACACTACTCTACCACAACATATCTACAATACAACACATTATTACACACTACTCTACCACAACATATCTACAATACAACACATTATTACACACTACTCTACCACAACATATCTACAATA
Organism: Oncorhynchus gorbuscha; assembly: GCF_021184085.1. Lineage (NCBI taxonomy): Eukaryota > Metazoa > Chordata > Actinopteri > Salmoniformes > Salmonidae > Oncorhynchus > Oncorhynchus gorbuscha. The sequence continues at coordinate 195,685 of NW_025744600.1, forward strand.
CAACACATTATTACACACTACTCTACCACAACATATCTACAATACAACACATTATTACACACTACTCTACCACAACATATCTACAATACAACACATTATTACACACTACTCTACCACAACATATCTACACATTATAAACACATTATAACACACTACATTATCTACCTACATAACATATCTACAATACAACACATTATTACACACTACTCTACCACAACATATCTACAATACAACACATTATTACACACTACTCTACCACAACATATCTACAATACAACACATTATAACACACTACTCTACCACAACATATCTACAATACAACACATTATAACACACTACTCTACCACAACATATATACAATACAACACATTATTACACACTACTCTACCACAACATAACTACAATAACACATTATTACACACTACTCTACCACAACATATATACAATACAACACATTATTACACACTACTCTACCACAACATATCTACAATACAACACATTATTACACACTACTCTACCACAACATATCTACAATACAACACATTATAACACACTACTCTACCACAACATATCTACAATACAACACATTATAACACACTACTCTACCACAACATATCTACAATACAACACATTATTACACACTACTCTACCACAACATATCTACAATACAACACATTATAACACACTACTCTACCACAACATATATCATTATTACACACTACTCACACAACATATCTACAATACAACACATTATAACACACTACTCTACCACAACATATCTACAATACAACACATTATAACACACTACTCTACCACAACATATCTACAATACAACACATTATTACACACTACTCTACCACAACATATCTACAATACAACACATTATTACACACTACTCTACCACAACATATCTACAATACAACACATTATTACACACTACTCTACCACAACATATCTACAATACAACACATTATTACACACTACTCTACCACAACATATCTACAATACAACACATTATTACACACTACTCTACCACAACATATCTACAATACAACACATTATAACACACTACTCTACCACAACATATCTACAATACAACACATTATAACACACTACTCTACCACAACATATCTACAATACAACACATTATTACACACTACTCTACCACAACATATCTACAATACAACACATTATTACACACTACTCTACCACAACATATACTGCATTATTACACACTACTCTACCACAACATATCTACAATACACATTATAACACACTACTCTACCACAACATATCTACAATACAACACATTATAACACACTACTCTACCACAACATATCTACAATACAACACATTATTACACACTACTCTACCACAACATATCTACAATACAACACATTATAACACACTACTCTACCACAACATATCTACAATACAACACATTATAACACACTACTCTACCACAACATATCTACAATACAACACATTATAACACACTACTCTACCACAACATATCTACAATACAACACATTATTACACACTACTCTACCACAACATATCTACAATACAACACATTATAACACACTACTCTACCACAACATATCTACAATACAACACATTATAACACACTACTCTACCACAACATATCTACAATACAACACATTATAACACACTACTCTACCACAACATATATCTACAATACAACACATTATTACACACTACTCTACCACAACATATCTACAATACAACACATTATAACACACTACTCTACCACAACATATCTACAATACAACACATTATTACACACTACTCTACCACAACATATCTCCAATACACCACATTATTACACACTATCTACCACAACATATCTACAATACAACACATTATTACACACTACTCTACCACAACATATCTACAATACAACACATTATTACACACTACTCTACCACAACATATCTACAATACAACACATTATTACACACTACTCTACCACAACATATCTACAATACAACACATTATTACACACTACTCTACCACAACATATCTACAATACAACACATTATTACACACACTCTACCACAACATATCTACAATACAACACATTATCACACACTACTCTACCACAACATATCTACAATACAACACATTATAACACACTACTCTACCACAACATATCTACAATACAACACATTATAACACACTACTCTACCACAACATATCTACAATACAACACATTATTACACACTACTCTACCACAACATATCTACAATACAACACATTATAACACACTACTCTACCACAACATATCTACAATACACATTATAACACACTACTCTACCACAACATATCTACAATACAACACATTATAACACACTACTCTACCACAACATATCTACAATACAACACATTATTACACACTACTCTACCACAACATATCTACAATACAACACATTATTACACACTACTCTACCACAACATATCTACAATACAACACATTATTACACACTACTCTACCACAACATATCTACAATACAACACATTATTACACACTACTCTACCACAACATATCTACAATACAACACATTATTACACACTACTCTACCACAACATATCTACAATACAACACATTATTACACACTACTCTACCACAACATATCTACAATACAACACATTATTACACACTACTCTACCACAACATATCTACAATACAACACATTATTACACACTACTCTACCACAACATATCTACAATACACATTATAACACACTACTCTACCATAACATATCTACAATACACATTATAACACACTACTCTACCATAACATATCTACAATACAACACATTATTACACACTACTCTACCACAACATATCTACAATACAACACATTATTACACACTACTCTACCACAACATATCTACAATACAACACATTATAACACACTACTCTACCACAACATATCTACAATACAACACATTATAACACACTACTCTACCACAACATATATACAATACAACACATTATTACACACTACTCTACCACAACATAACTACAATACACCACATTATTACACACTACTCTACCACAACATATATACAATACAACACATTATTACACACTACTCTACCACAACATATCTACAATACAACACATTATTACACACTACTCTACCACAACATATCTACAATACAACACATTATAACACACTACTCTACCACAACATATCTACAATACAACACATTATAACACACTACTCTACCACAACATATCTACAATACAACACATTATTACACACTACTCTACCACAACATATCTACAATACAACACATTATTACACACTACTCTACCACAACATATCTACAATACTACCACAACATATCTACAATACAACACATTATAACACACTACTCTACCACAACATATCTACAATACAACACATTATAACACACTACTCTACCACAACATATCTACAATACAACACATTATTACACACTACTCTACCACAACATATCTACAATACAACACATTATTACACACTACTCTACCACAACATATCTACAATACAACACATTATTACACACTACTCTACCACAACATATCTACAATACAACACATTATTACACACTACTCTACCACAACATATCTACAATACAACACATTATTACACACTACTCTACCACAACATATCTACAATACAACACATTATAACACACTACTCTACCACAACATATCTACAATACAACACATTATAACACACTACTCTACCACAACATATCTACAATACAACACATTATTACACACTACTCTACCACAACATATCTACAATACAACACATTATTTATTACAACACTACTCTACCACAACATATCTACAATACAACACATTATAACACACTACTCTACCACAACATATCTACAATACAACACATTATAACACACTACTCTACCACAACATATCTACAATACAACACATTATTACACACTACTCTACCACAACATATCTACAATACAACACATTATTACACACTACTCTACCACAACATATCTACAATACAACACATTATTACACACTACTCTACCACAACATATCTACAATACAACACATTATTACACACTACTCTACCACAACATATCTACAATACAACACATTATTACACACTACTCTACCACAACATATCTACAATACAACACATTATAACACACTACTCTACCACAACATATCTACAATACAACACATTATAACACACTACTCTACCACAACATATCTACAATACAACACATTATTACACACTACTCTACCACAACATATCTACAATACAACACATTATTACACACTACTCTACCACAACATATCTACAATACAACACATTATAACACACACTACCACAACATATCTACAATACAACATATCTACAATACAACACATTATAACACACTACTCTACCACAACATATCTACAATACAACACATTATAACACACTACTCTACCACAACATATCTACAATACAACACATTATAACACACTACTCTACCACAACATATCTACAATACAACACATTATTACACACTACTCTACCACAACATATCTACAATACAACACATTATTACACACTACTCTACCACAACATATCTACAATACAACACATTATAACACACTACTCTACCACAACATATCTACAATACAACACATTATAACACACTACTCTACCACAACATATCTACAATACAACACATTATTACACACTACTCTACCACAACATATCTACAATACAACACATTATTATCTACCACAACATATCTACAATACAACACATTATACACTCTACCACAACATATCTACAATACAACACATTATAACACACTACTCTACCACAACATATCTACAATACAACACATTATAACACACTACTCTACCACAACATATCTACAATACAACACATTATAACACACTACTCTACCACAACATATCTACAATACAACACATTATAACACACTACTCTACCACAACATATCTACAATACAACACATTATAACACACTACTCTACCACAACATATCTACAATACAACACATTATTACACATACTCTACCACAACATATCTACAATACAACACATTATAACACACTACTCTACCACAACATATCTACAATACAACACATTATAACACACTACTCTACCACAACATATCTACAATACAACACATTATAACACACTACTCTACCACAACATATCTACAATACAACACATTATAACACACTACTCTACCACAACATATCTACAATACAACACATTATAACACACTACTCTACCACAACATATCTACAATACAACACATTATAACACACTACTCTACCACAACATATCTACAATACAACACATTATAACACACTACTCTACCACAACATATCTACAATACAACACATTATAACACACTACTCTACCACAACATATCTACAATACAACACATTATAACACACTACTCTACCACAACATATCTACAATACAACACATTATAACACACTACTCTACCACAACATATCTACAATACAACACATTATAACACACTACTCTACCACAACATATCTACAATACAACACATTATAACACACTACTCTACCACAACATATCTACAATACAACACATTATAACACACTACTCTACCACAACATATCTACAATACAACACATTATAACACACTACTCTACCACAACATATCTACAATACAACACATTATAACACACTACTCTACCACAACATATCTACAATACAACACATTATAACACACTACTCTACCACAACATATCTACAATACAACACATTATAACACACTACTCTACCACAACATATCTACAATACAACACATTATAACACACTACTCTACCACAACATATCTACAATACAACACATTATAACACACTACTCTACCACAACATATCTACAATACAACACATTATAACACACTACTCTACCACAACATATCTACAATACAACACATTATTACACACTACTCTACCACAACATATCTACAATACAACACATTATTACACACTACTCTACCACAACATATCTACAATACAACACATTATTACACACTACTCTACCACAACATATCTACAATACAACACATTATAACACACTACTCTACCACAACATATCTACAATACAACACATTATTACACACTACTCTACCACAACATATCTACAATACAACACATTATTACACACTACTCTACCACAACATATCTACAATACAACACATTATTACACACTACTCTACCACAACATATCTACAATACAACACATTATTACACACTACTCTACCACAACATATCTACACATTATAACACACTACTCTACCATAACATATCTACAATACACATTATAACACACTACTCTACCATAACATATCTACAATACAACACATTATTACACACTACTCTACCACAACATATCTACAATACAACACATTATTACACACTACTCTACCACAACATATCTACAATACAACACATTATAACACACTACTCTACCACAACATATCTACAATACAACACATTATAACACACTACTCTACCACAACATATATACAATACAACACATTATTACACACTACTCTACCACAACATAACTACAATACACCACATTATTACACACTACTCTACCACAACATATATACAATACAACACATTATAACACACTACTCTACCACAACATATCTACAATACAACACATTATTACACACTACTCTACCACAACATATCTACAATACAACACATTATAACACACTACTCTACCACAACATATCTACAATACAACACATTATAACACACTACTCTACCACAACATATCTACAATACAACACATTATAACACACTACTCTACCACAACATATCTACAATACAACACATTATTACACACTACTCTACCACAACATATATCTACACACTACTCTACCACAACATATTATACAACACATTATAACACACTACTCTACCACAACATATCTACAATACAACACATTATAACACACTACTCTACCACAACATATCTACAATACAACACATTATTACACACTACTCTACCACAACATATCTACAATACAACACATTATTACACACTACTCTACCACAACATATCTACAATACAACACATTATTACACACTACTCTACCACAACATATCTACAATACAACACATTATTACACACTACTCTACCACAACATATCTACAATACAACACATTATTACACACTACTCTACCACAACATATCTACAATACAACACATTATAACACACTACTCTACCACAACATATCTACAATACAACACATTATAACACACTACTCTACCACAACATATCTACAATACAACACATTATTACACACACTACCACAAGATATCTACAATACAACACATTATTACACACTACTCTACCACAACATATACTACATTATTACACACTACTCTACCACAACATATCTACAATACAACACATTATAACACACTACTCTACCACAACATATCTACAATACAACACATTATAACACACTACTCTACCACAACATATCTACAATACAACACATTATTACACACTACTCTACCACAACATATCTACAATACAACACATTATTACACACTACTCTACCACAACATATCTACAATACAACACATTATTACACACTACTCTACCACAACATATCTACAATACAACACATTATTACACACTACTCTACCACAACATATCTACAATACAACACATTATTACACACTACTCTACCACAACATATCTACAATACAACACATTATAACACACTACTCTACCACAACATATCTACAATACAACACATTATAACACACTACTCTACCACAACATATCTACAATACAACACATTATTACACACAATACATTATTCTACTCTACCACAACATATCTACAATACAACACATTATTACACACTACTCTACCACAACATATCTACAATACAACACATTATAACACACTACTCTACCACAACATATCTACAATACAACACATTATAACACACTACTCTACCACAACATATCTACAATACAACACATTATTACACACTACTCTACCACAACATATCTACAATACAACACATTATAACACACTACTCTACCACAACATATCTACAATACAACACATTATAACACACTACTCTACCACAACATATCTACAATACAACACATTATAACACACTACTCTACCACAACATATCTACAATACAACACATTATTACACACTACTCTACCACAACATATCTACAATACAACACATTATAACACACTACTCTACCACAACATATCTACAATACAACACATTATAACACACTACTCTACCACAACATATCTACAATACAACACATTATAACACACTACTCTACCACAACATATCTACAATACAACACATTATAACACACTACTCTACCACAACATATCTACAATACAACACATTATAACACACTACTCTACCACAACATATCTACAATACAACACATTATAACACACTACTCTACCACAACATATACAATACAATACAACACATTATAACACACTACTCTACCACAACATATCTACAATACAACACATTATTACACACTACTCTACCACAACATATCTACAATACAACACATTATAACACACTACTCTACCACAACATATCTACAATACATTATAAACACATTATATACAACACTACTCTACCACAACATATCTACAATACAACACATTATAACACACTACTCTACCACAACATATCTACAATACAACACATTATAACACACTACTCTACCACAACATATCTACAATACAACACATTATAACACACTACTCTACCACAACATATCTACAATACAACACATTATAACACACTACTCTACCACAACATATCTACAATACAACACATTATAACACACTACTCTACCACAACATATCTACAATACAACACATTATAACACACTACTCTACCACAACATATCTACAATACAACACATTATAACACACTACTCTACCACAACATATCTACAATACAACACATTATAACACACTACTCTACCACAACATATCTACAATACAACACATTATAACACACTACTCTACCACAACATATCTACAATACAACACATTATAACACACTACTCTACCACAACATATCTACAATACAACACATTATAACACACTACTCTACCACAACATATCTACAATACAACACATTATAACAACATATCTACAATACAACACATTATAACACACTACTCTACCACAACATATCTACAATACAACACATTATAACACACTACTCTACCACAACATATCTACAATACAACACATTATAACACACTACTCTACCACAACATATCTACAATACAACACATTATTACACACTACTCTACCACAACATATCTACAATACAACACATTATAACACACTACTCTACCACAACATATCTACAATACAACACATTATTACACACTACTCTACCACAACATATCTACAATACAACACATTATAACACACTACTCTACCACAACATATCTACAATACAACACATTATTACTCTACCACAACATATCTACAATACAACACATTATTACACACTACTCTACCACAACATATCTACAATACAACACATTATTACACACTACTCTACCACAACATATCTACAATACAACACATTATTACACACTACTCTACCACAACATATCTACAATACAACACATTATTACACACTACTCTACCACAACATATCTACAATACAACACATTATTACACACTACTCTACCACAACATATCTACAATACAATAACACACATTATAACACACTACTCTACCACAACATATCTACAATACAACACATTATTACACACTACTCTACCACAACATATCTACAATACAACACATTATTACACACTACTCTACCACAACATATCTACAATACAACACATTATAACACACTACTCTACCACAACATATCTACAATACAACACATTATAACACACTACTCTACCACAACATATATACAATACAACACATTATTACACACTACTCTACCACAACATAACTACAATACACCACATTATTACACACTACTCTACCACAACATATATACAATACAACACATTATTACACACTACTCTACCACAACATATCTACAATACAACACATTATTACACACTACTCTACCACAACATATCTACAATACAACACATTATAACACACTACTCTACCACAACATATCTACAATACAACACATTATAACACACTACTCTACCACAACATATCTACAATACAACACATTATTACACACTACTCTACCACAACATATATCTACAATACAACACATTATTACACACTACTCTACCACAACATATCTACAATACAACACATTATAACACACTACTCTACCACAACATATCTACAATACAACACATTATAACACACTACTCTACCACAACATATCTACAATACAACACATTATTACACACTACTCTACCACAACATATCTACAATACAACACATTATTACACACTACTCTACCACAACATATCTACAATACAACACATTATTACACACTACTCTACCACAACATATCTACAATACAACACATTATTACACACTACTCTACCACAACATATCTACAATACAACACATTATTACACACTACTCTACCACAACATATCTACAATACAACACATTATAACACACTACTCTACCACAACATATCTACAATACAACACATTATAACACACTACTCTACCACAACATATCTACAATACAACACATTATTACACACTACTCTACCACAACATATCTACAATACAACACATTATTACACACTACTCTACCACAACATATCTACAATACAACACATTATAACACACTACTCTACCACAACATATCTACAATACAACACATTATAACACACTACTCTACCACAACATATCTACAATACAACACATTATTACACACTACTCTACCACAACATATCTACAATACAACACATTATTACACACTACTCTACCACAACATATCTACAATACAACACATTATTACACACTACTCTACCACAACATATCTACAATACAACACATTATTACACACTACTCTACCACAACATATCTACAATACAACACATTATTACACACTACTCTACCACAACATATCTACAATACAACACATTATAACACACTACTCTACCACAACATATCTACAATACAACACATTATAACACACTACTCTACCACAACATATCTACAATACAACACATTATTACACACTACTCTACCACAACATATCTACAATACAACACATTATTAACACATTATAACACACTACTCTACCACAACATATCTACAATACAACACATTATAACACACTACTCTACCACAACATATCTACAATACAACACATTATAACACACTACTCTACCACAACATATCTACAATACAACACATTATAACACACTACTCTACCACAACATATCTACAATACAACACATTATAACACACTACTCTACCACAACATATCTACAATACAACACATTATAACACACTACTCTACCACAACATATCTACAATACAACACATTATTACACACTACTCTACCACAACATATCTACAATACAACACATTATTACACACTACTCTACCACAACATATCTACAATACAACACATTATAACACACTACTCTACCACAACATATCTACAATACAACACATTATAACACACTACTCTACCACAACATATCTACAATACAACACATTATACAACAACATATCTATACAACACATTATAACACACTACTCTACCACAACATATCTACAATACAACACATTATAACACACTACTCTACCACAACATATCTACAATACAACACATTATAACACACTACTCTACCACAACATATCTACAATACAACACATTATTACACACTACTCTACCACAACATATCTACAATACAACACATTATAACACACTACTCTACCACAACATATCTACAATACAACACATTATTACACACTACTCTACCACAACATATCTACAATACAACACATTATAACACACTACTCTACCACAACATATCTACAATACAACACATTATAACACACTACTCTACCACAACATATCTACAATACAACACATTATAACACACTACTCTACCACAACATATCTACAATACAACACATTATAACACACTACTCTACCACAACATATCTACAATACAACACATTATAACACACTACTCTACCACAACATATCTACAATACAACACATTATAACACACTACTCTACCACAACATATCTACAATACAACACATTATAACACACTACTCTACCACAACATATCTACAATACAACACATTATAACACACTACTCTACCACAACATATCTACAATACAACACATTATAACACACTACTCTACCACAACATATCTACAATACAACACATTATAACACACTACTCTACCACAACATATCTACAATACAACACATTATAACACACTACTCTACCACAACATATCTACAATACAACACATTATAACACACTACTCTACCACAACATATCTACAATACAACACATTATTACACACTACTCTACCACAACATATCTACAATACAACACATTATAACACACTACTCTACCACAACATATCTACAATACAACACATTATTACACACTACTCTACCACAACATATCTACAATACAACACATTATTACACACTACTCTACCACAACATATCTACAATACAACACATTATAACACACTACTCTACCACAACATATCTACAATACAACACATTATAACACACTACTCTACCACAACATATCTACAATACAACACATTATTACACACTACTCTACCACAACATATCTACAATACAACACATTATTACACACTACTCTACCACAACATATCTACAATACAACACATTATTACACACTACTCTACCACAACATATCTACAATACAACACATTATTACACACTACTCTACCACAACATATCTACAATACAACACATTATAACACACTACTCTACCACAACATATCTACAATACAACACATTATAACACACTACTCTACCACAACATATCTACAATACAACACATTATTACACACTACTCTACCACAACATATCTACAATACAACACATTATTACACACTACTCTACCACAACATATCTACAATACAACACATTATAACACACTACTCTACCACAACATATCTACAATACAACACATTATTACACACTACTCTACCACAACATATCTACAATACAACACATTATTACACACTACTCTACCACAACATATCTACAATACAACACATTATTACACACTACTCTACCACAACATATCTATACAATACATTAACACACATTATCTACAACACATTATAACTACTCTACCACAACATATCTACAATACAACACATTATAACACACTACTCTACCACAACATATCTACAATACAACACATTATAACACACTACTCTACCACAACATATCTACAATACAACACATTATAACACACTACTCTACCACAACATATCTACAATACAACACATTATTACACACTACTCTACCACAACATATCTACAATACAACACATTATAACACACTACTCTACCACAACATATCTACAATACAACACATTATTAACACACTACTCTACCACAACATATCTACAATACAACACATTATAACACACTACTCTACCACAACATATCTACAATACAACACATTATTACACACTACTCTACCACAACATATCTACAATACAACACATTATTACACACTACTCTACCACAACATATCTACAATACAACACATTATTACACACTACTCTACCACAACATATCTACAATACAACACATTATTACACACTACTCTACCACAACATATCTACAATACAACACATTATTACACACTACTCTACCACAACATATCTACAATACAACACATTATTACACACTACTCTACCACAACATATCTACAATACAACACATTATAACACACTACTCTACCACAACATATCTACAATACAACACATTATAACACACTACTCTACCACAACATATCTACAATACAACACATTATTACACACTACTCTACCACAACATATCTACAATACAACACATTATTACACACTACTCTACCACAACATATCTACAATACAACACATTATTACACACTACTCTACCACAACATATCTACAATACAACACATTATTACACACTACTCTACCACAACATATCTACAATACAACACATTATAACACACTACTCTACCACAACATATCTACAATACAACACATTATTACACACTACTCTACCACAACATATCTACAATACACATTATAACACACTACTCTACCACAACATATCTACAATACAACACATTATAACACACTACTCTACCACAACATATCTACAATACAACACATTATTACACACTACTCTACCACAACATATCTACAATACAACACATTATAACACACTACTCTACAACAACATATCTACAACTCTACCACAACATACATACAACACATTATAACACACTACTCTACCACAACATATCTACAATACAACACATTATTACACACTACTCTACCACAACATATCTACAATACAACACATTATAACACACTACTCTACCACAACATATCTACAATACAACACATTATAACACACTACTCTACCACAACATATCTACAATACAACACATTATTACACACTACTCTACCACAACATATCTACAATACAACACATTATTACACACTACTCTACCACAACATATCTACAATACAACACATTATAACACACTACTCTACCACAACATATCTACAATACAACACATTATAACACACTACTCTACCACAACATATCTACAATACAACACATTATAACACACTACTCTACCACAACATATCTACAATACAACACATTATAACACACTACTCTACCACAACATATCTACAATACAACACATTATTACACACTACTCTACCACAACATATCTACAATACAACACATTATAACACACTACTCTACCACAACATATCTACAATACAACACATTATAACACACTACTCTACCACAACATATCTACAATACAACACATTATTACACACTACTCTACCACAACATATCTACAACACAACATATCTACCACAACATATCTACATACACATTATAACACACTACTCTACCACAACATATCTACAATACACATTATTACACATATACCACAACATATCTACAATACAACACATTATAACACACTACTCTACCACAACATATCTACAATACAACACATTATTACACACTACTCTACCACAACATATCTACAATACAACACATTATAACACACTACTCTACCACAACATATCTACAATACAACACATTATTACACACTACTCTACCACAACATATCTACAATACAACACATTATAACACACTACTCTACCACAACATATCTACAATACAACACATTATTACACACTACTCTACCACAACATATCTACAATACAACACATTATTACACACTACTCTACCACAACATATCTACAATACAACACATTATTACACACTACTCTACCACAACATATCTACAATACAACACATTATTACACACTACTCTACCACAACATATCTACAATACAACACATTATTACACACTACTCTACCACAACATATCTACAATACAACACATTATTACACACTACTCTACCACAACATATCTACAATACAACACATTATTACACACTACTCTACCACAACATATCTACAATACAACACATTATTACACACTACTCTACCACAACATATCTACAATACAACACATTATAACACACTACTCTACCATAACATATCTACAATACAACACATTATTACACACTACTCTACCACAACATATCTACAATACAACACATTATAACACACTACTCTACCACAACATATCTACAATACAACACATTATAACACACTACTCTACCACAACATATCTACAATACAACACATTATTACACATTATCTACCACAACATATCTACAATACAACACATTATAACACACTACTCTACCACAACATATCTACAATACACATTATAACACACTACTCTACCACAACATATCTACAATACAACACATTATAACACACTACTCTACCACAACATATCTACAATACAACACATTATTACACACTACTCTACCACAACATATCTACAATACAACACATTATAACACACTACTCTACCACAACATATCTACAATACAACACATTATAACACACTACTCTACCACAACATATCTACAATACAACACATTATAACACACTACTCTACCACAACATATCTACAATACAACACATTATTACACACTACTCTACCACAACATATCTACAATACAACACATTATAACACACTACTCTACCACAACATATCTACAATACACATTATTACACACTACTCTACCACAACATATCTACAATACAACACATTATAACACACTACTCTACCACAACATATCTACAATACAACACATTATTACACACTACTCTACCACAACATATCTACAATACAACACATTATAACACACTACTCTACCACAACATATCTACAATACAACACATTATAACACACTACTCTACCACAACATATCTACAATACACCACATTATAACACACTACTCTACCACAACATATCTACAATACAACACATTATAACACACTACTCTACCACAACATATCTACAATACAACACATTATTACACACTACTCTACCACAACATATCTACAATACACATTATTACACACTACTCTACCACAACATATCTACAATACAACACATTATAACACACTACTCTACCACAACATATCTACAATACACATTAACACATTATCTACACAACATATCTACTACCACAACATATCTACCACAACATATCTACAAACACATTATTACACACTACTCTACCACAACATATCTACAATACAACACATTATAACACACTACTCTACCACAACATATCTACAATACAACACATTATTACACACTACTCTACCACAACATATCTACAATACAACACATTATAACACACTACTCTACCACAACATATCTACAATACAACACATTATTACACACTACTCTACCACAACATATCTACAATACAACACATTATAACACACTACTCTACCACAACATATCTACAATACAACACATTATTACACACTACTCTACCACAACATATCTACAATACAACACATTATAACACACTACTCTACCACAACATATCTACAATACAACACATTATTACACACTACTCTACCACAACATATCTACAATACAACACATTATAACACACTACTCTACCACAACATATCTACAATACACATTATAACACACTACTCTACCACAACATATCTACAATACAACACATTATAACACACTACTCTACCACAACATATCTACAATACAACACATTATTACACACTACTCTACCACAACATATCTACAATACAACACATTATTATACTCTACCACAACATATCTACTACCACAACATATCTAACATATACAAACACATTATAACACACTACTCTACCATAACATATCTACAATACAACACATTATTACACACTACTCTACCACAACATATCTACAATACAACACATTATTACACACTACTCTACCACAACATATCTACAATACAACACATTATAACACACTACTCTACCACAACATATCTACAATACAACACATTATAACACACTACTCTACCACAACATATATACAATACAACACATTATTACACACTACTCTACCACAACATACTACAATAACACATTATTACACACACTCTACCACAACATATATACAATACAACACATTATTACACTACTCTACCACAACATATCTACAATACAACACATTATAACACACTACTCTACCACAACATATCTACAATACAACACATTATTAACACACTACTCTACCACAACATATCTACAATACAACACATTATAACACACTACTCTACCACAACATATCTACAATACAACACATTATAACACACTACTCTACCACAACATATCTACAATACAACACATTATAACACACTACTCTACCACAACATATCTACAATACAACACATTATTACACACTACTCTACCACAACATATCTACAATACAACACATTATTACACACTACTCTACCACAACATATCTACAATACAACACATTATTACACACTACTCTACCACAACATATCTACAATACAACACATTATTACACACTACTCTACCACAACATATCTACAATACAACACATTATTACACACTACTCTACCACAACATATCTACAATACAACACATTATTACACACTACTCTACCACAACATATCTACAATACAACACATTATTACACACTACTCTACCACAACATATCTACAATACACACATTAACACACTACTCTACCACAACATATCTACAAACACATTATAACACACTACTCTACCATAACATATCTACAATACAACACATTATTACACACTACTCTACCACAACATATCTACAATACAACACATTATTACACACTACTCTACCGCAACATATCTACAATACAACACATTATAACACACTACTCTACCACAACATATCTACAATACAACACATTATAACACACTACTCTACCACAACATATATACAATACAACACATTATTACACACTACTCTACCACAACATAACTACAATACACCACATTATTACACACTACTCTACCACAACATATATACAATACAACACATTATTACACTCTACTCTACCACAACATATCTACAATACAACACATTATAACACACTACTCTACCACAACATATCTACAATACAACACATTATAACACACTACTCTACCACAACATATCTACAATACAACACATTATTACACACTACTCTACCACAACATATCTACAATACAACACATTATTACACACTACTCTACCACAACATATCTACAATACAACACATTATTACACACTACTCTACCACAACATATCTACAATACAACACATTATTACACAATACTCTACCACAACATATCTACAATACAACACATTATTACACACTACTCTACCATAACATATCTACAATACACATTATTACACACTACTCTACCACAACATATCTACAATACACATTATTACACACTACTCTACCATAACATATCTACAATACACATTATTACACACTACTCTACCACAACATATCTACAATACAACACATTATTACACACTACTCTACCACAACATATCTACAATACAACACATTATTACACACTACTCTACCACAACATATCTACAATACAACACATTATAACACACTACTCTACCACAACATATCTACAATACAACACATTATAACACACTACTCTACCACAACATATCTACAATACAACACATTATTACACACTACTCTACCACAAGATATCTACAATACAACACATTATTACACACTACTCTACCACAACATATCTACAATACAACACATTATAACACACTACTCTACCACAACATATCTACAATACAACACATTATAACACACTACTCTACCATAACATATCTACAATACAACACATTATAACACACTACTCTACCACAACATATCTACAATACAACACATTATAACACACTACTCTACCACAACATATCTACAATACAACACATTATAACACACTACTCTACCACAACATATCTACAATACAACACATTATTACACACTACTCTACCACAACATATCTACAATACAACACATTATTACACACTACTCTACCACAACATATCTACAATACAACACATTATAACACACTACTCTACCACAACATATCTACAATACAACACATTATAACACACTACTCTACCACAACATATCTACAATACAACACATTATTACACACTACTCTACCACAACATATCTACAATACAACACATTATAACACACTACTCTACCATAACATATCTACAATACACATTATTACACACTACTCTACCACAACATATCTACAATACACATTATTACACACTACTCTACCATAACATATCTACAATACACATTATTACACACTACTCTACCACAACATATCTACAATACAACACATTATTACACACTACTCTACCATAACATATCTACAATACACATTATTACACACTACTCTACCATAACATATCTACAATACACATTATTACACACTACTCTACCATAACATATCTACAATACACATTATTACACACTACTCTACCACAACATATCTACAATACAACACATTATAACACACTACTCTACCATAACATATCTACAATACACATTATTACACACTACTCTACCATAACATATCTATAATACACATTATTACACACACAACATATCTACAATACAACACATTATAACACACTACTCTACCATAACATATCTACAATACAACACATTATTACACACTACTCTACCACAACATATCTACAATACAACACATTATAACACACTACTCTACCACAACATATCTACAATACACATTATAACACACTACTCTACCACAACATATCTACAATACACATTATAACACACTACTCTACCACAACATATATACAATACAACACATTATAACACACTACTCTACCACAACATATCTACAATACACATTATAACACACTACTCTACCACAACATATCTACAATACAACACATTATAACACACTACTCTACCACAACATATACTGCATTATTACACACTACTCTACCACAACATATCTACAATACAACACATTATAACACACTACTCTACCACAACATATCTACAATACAACACATTATAACACACTACTCTACCACAACATATCTACAATACAACACATTATAACACACTACTCTACCACAACATATCTACAATACAACACATTATAACACACTACTCTACCACAACATATCTACAATACAACACATTATTACACACTACTCTACCATAACATATCTACAATACAACACATTATTACACACTACTCTACCACAACATATCTACAATACAACACATTATAACACACTACTCTACCACAACATATCTACAATACAACACATTATTACACACTACTCTACCACAACATATCTACAATACAACACATTATAACACACTACTCTACCACAACATATCTACAATACACATTATAACACACACTACTCTACCACAACATATCTACAATACAACACATTATAACACACTACTCTACCACAACATATCTACAATACAACACATTATTACACACTACTCTACCACAACATATCTACAATACAACACATTATAACACACTACTCTACCACAACATATCTACAATACAACACATTATAACACACTACTCTACCACAACATATCTACAATACAACACATTATAACACACTACTCTACCACAACATATCTACAATACAACACATTATAACACACTACTCTACCACAACATATCTACAATACAACACATTATAACACACTACTCTACCACAACATATCTAAATACAACACATTATTACACACTACTCTACCACAACATATCTACAATACAACACATTATAACACACTACTCTACCACAACATATCTACAATACACATTATAACACACTACTCTACCACAACATATCTACAATACAACACATTATAACACACTACTCTACCACAACATATCTACAATACAACACATTATTACACACTACTCTACCACAACATATCTACAATACAACACATTATAACACACTACTCTACCACAACATATCTACAATACAACACATTATTACACACTACTCTACCACAACATATCTACAATACAACACATTATAACACACTACTCTACCATAACATATCTACAATACAACACATTATAACACACTACTCTACCACAACATATCTACAATACAACACATTATAACACACTACTCTACCACAACATATCTACAATACAACACATTATAACACACTACTCTACCACAACATATCTACAATACAACACATTATTACACACTACTCTACCACAACATATCTACAATACAACACATTATAACACACTACTCTACCACAACATATCTACAATACACATTATTACACACTACTCTACCACAACATATCTACAATACACCACATTATTACACACTACTCTACCACAACATATCTACAATACAACACATTATAACACACTACTCTACCACAACATATCTACAATACAACACATTATTACACACTACTCTACCACAACATATCTACAATACAACACATTATAACACACTACTCTACCACAACATATCTACAATACAACACATTATTACACACTACTCTACCACAACATATCTACAATACAACACATTATAACACACTACTCTACCACAACATATCTACAATACAACACATTATAACACACTACTCTACCACAACATATCTACAATACAACACATTATAACACACTACTCTACCACAACATATCTACAATACACCACATTATAACACACTACTCTACCACAACATATCTACAATACAACACATTATAACACACTACTCTACCACAACATATCTACAATACAACACATTATTACACACTACTCTACCACAACATATCTACAATACAACACATTATTACACACTACTCTACCACAACATATCTACAATACAACACATTATTACACACTACTCTACCACAACATATCTACAATACAACACATTATAACACACTACTCTACCACAACATATCTACAATACAACACATTATTACACACTACTCTACCACAACATATCTACAATACAACACATTATAACACACTACTCTACCACAACATATCTACAATACACATTATTACACACTACTCTACCACAACATATCTACAATACAACACATTATAACACACTACTCTACCACAACATATCTACAATACACATTATTACACACTACTCTACCACAACATATCTACAATACAACACATTATAACACACTACTCTACCACAACATATCTACAATACAACACATTATAACACACTACTCTACCACAACATATCTACAATACAACACATTATAACACACTACTCTACCACAACATATCTACAATACAACACATTATAACACACTACTCTACCACAACATATCTACAATACAACACATTATAACACACTACTCTACCACAACATATCTACAATACAACACATTATTACACACTACTCTACCACAACATATCTACAATACAACACATTATAACACACTACTCTACCACAACATATCTACAATACAACACATTATAACACACTACTCTACCACAACATATCTACAATACAACACATTATAACACACTACTCTACCACAACATATC
Source organism: Oncorhynchus gorbuscha (assembly GCF_021184085.1). Classification (NCBI taxonomy): domain Eukaryota; kingdom Metazoa; phylum Chordata; class Actinopteri; order Salmoniformes; family Salmonidae; genus Oncorhynchus; species Oncorhynchus gorbuscha. The sequence continues at coordinate 219,076 of NW_025744600.1, forward strand.
TACAATACAACACATTATAACACACTACTCTTATATACAATACAACACATTATTCCACACTACTCTACCACAACATATCTACAATACAACACATTATTACACACTACTCTACCACAACATATCTACAATACAACACATTATAACACACTACTCTACCACAACATATCTACAATACAACACATTATTACACACTACTCTACCACAACATATCTACAATACACATTATAACACACTACTCTACCACAACATATCTACAATACAACACATTATTACACACTACTCTACCACAACATATCTACAATACAACACATTATAACACACTACTCTACCACAACATATCTACAATACAACACATTATTACACACTACTCTACCACAACATATCTACAATACAACACATTATAACACACTACTCTACCACAACATATCTACAATACAACACATTATAACACACTACTCTACCACAACATATCTACAATACAACACATTATAACACACTACTCTACCACAACATATCTACAATACAACACATTATTACACACTACTCTACCATAACATATCTACAATACACATTATTAACATATCTACCACAACATATCTACAATACAACACATTATAACACACTACTCTACCACAATATATCTACAATACAACACATTATAACACACTACTCTACCACAACATATCTACAATACAACACATTATTACACACTACTCTACCACAACATATATACAATACACCACATTATTACACACTACTCTACCACAACATAACTACAATACACCACATTATAACACACTACTCTACCACAACATATCTACAATACAACACATTATAACACACTACTCTACCACAACATATCTACAATACAACACATTATTTACTCTACCACAACATATCTACAATACAACACATTATAACACACTACTCTACCACAACATATCTACAATACAACACATTATTACACACTACTCTACCACAACATATCTACAATACAACACATAACACACTACTCTACCACAATATATCTACAATACAACACATTATAACACACTACTCTACCACAACATATCTACAATACAACACATTATTACACACTACTCTACCACAACATATATACAATACACCACATTATTACACACTACTCTACCACAACATAACTACAATACACCACATTATAACACACTACTCTACCACAACATATCTACAATACAGCACATTATAACACACTACTCTACCACAACATATCTACAATACAACACATTATAACACACTACTCTACCACAACATATCTACAATACAACACATTATAACACACTACTCTACCACAACATATCTACAATACAACACATTATTACACACTACTCTACCACAACATATCTACAATACAACACATTATTACACACTACTCTACCACAACATATCTACAATACAACACATTATTACACACTACTCTACCACAACATATCTACAATACAACACATAACACACTACTCTACCACAATATATCTACAATACAACACATTATAACACACTACTCTACCACAACATATCTACAATACAACACATTATAACACACTACTCTACCACAACATATCTACAATACAACACATTATTACACACTACTCTACCACAACATATCTACAATACAACACATTATAACACACTACTCTACCACAACATATATACAATACAACACATTATTACACACTACTCTACCACAACATAACTACAATACACCACATTATTACACACTACTCTACCACAACATATATACAATACAACACATTATTACACACTACTCTACCACAACATATCTACAATACAACACATTATTACACACTACTCTACCACAACATATCTACAATACAACACATTATTCCACACTACTCTACCACAACATATCTACAATACAACACATTATTACACACTACTCTACCACAACATATCTACAATACAACACATTATAACACACTACTCTACCACAACATATCTACAATACAACACATTATAACACACTACTCTACCACAACATATCTACAATACAACACATTATAACACACTACTCTACCACAACATATCTACAATACAACACATTATAACACACTACTCTACCACAACATATCTACAATACACATTATAACACACTACTCTACCACAACATATCTACAATACACATTATTACACACTACTCTACCACAACATATCTACAATACAACACATTATTACACACTACTCTACCACAACATATCTACAATACAACACATTATTACACAACTACAACAACATATATACAATACACACACTATTACACACTACTCTACCACAACATATCTACAATACAACACATTATTATCTACCACAACATATACTGCATTATTACACACTACTCTACCACAACATATCTACAATACAACACATTATAACACACTACTCTACCACAACATATCTACAATACAGCACATTATTACACACTACTCTACCACAACATATCTACAATAAAACACATTATAACACACTACTCTACCACAACATATCTACAATACAACACATTATTGTACACTACTCTACCACAACATATCTACAATACAGCACATTATAACACACTACTCTACCACAACATATCTACAATACAGCACATTATAACACACTACTCTACCACAACATATCTACAATACACATTATTACACACTACTCTACCACAACATATCTACAATACAACACATTATAACACACTACTCTACCATAACATATCTACAATACACATTATTACACACTACTCTACCACAACATATCTACAATACAACACATTATAACACACTACTCTACCACAACATATCTACAATACAACACATTATAACACACTACTCTACCACAACATATCTACAATACAACACATTATTACACACTACTCTACCACAACATATCTACAATACAACACATTATTACACACTACTCTACCACAACATATCTACAATACAACATATTATTACACACTACTCTACCACAACATATCTACAATACAACACATTATAACACACTACTCTACCACAACATATCTACAATACAACACATTATAACACACTACTCTACCACAACATATCTACAATACAACACATTATAACACACTACTCTACCACAACATATCTACAATACAACACACTATTACACACTACTCTACCACAACATATCTACAATACAACACATTATAACACACTACTCTACCACAACATATCTACAATACAACACATTATAACACACTACTCTACCACAACATATCTACAATACAACACATTATAACACACTACTCTACCACAACATATCTAAAATACAACACATTATTACACACTACTCTACCACAACATATCTACAATACAACACATTATAACACACTACTCTACCACAACATATCTACAATACACATTATAACACACTACTCTACCACAACATATCTACAATACAACACATTATAACACACTACTCTACACAACATATCTACAATACAACACATTATTACACACTACTCTACCACAACATATCTACAATACAACACATTATAACACACTACTCTACCATAACATATCTACAATACAACACATTATTACACACTACTCTACCACAACATATCTACAATACAACACATTATAACACACTACTCTACCATAACATATCTACAATACAACACATTATAACACACTACTCTACCACAACATATCTACAATACAACACATTATAACACACTACTCTACCACAACATATCTACAATACAACACATTATAACACACTACTCTACCACAACATATCTACAATACAACACATTATTACACACTACTCTACCACAACATATCTACAATACAACACATTATAACACACTACTCTACCACAACATATCTACAATACACATTATTACACACTACTCTACCACAACATATCTACAATACACCACTACACACTACTCTACCACAACATATCTACAATACAACACATTATAACACACTACTCTACCACAACATATCTACAATACAACACATTATTACACACTACTCTACCACAACATATCTACAATACAACACATTATAACACACTACTCTACCACAACATATCTACAATACAACACATTATTACACACTACTCTACCACAACATATCTACAATACAACACATTATAACACACTACTCTACCACAACATATATACAATACACCACATTATTACACACTACTCTACCACAACATAACTACAATACACCACATTATAACACACTACTCTACCACAACATATCTACAATACAACACATTATAACACACTACTCTACCACAACATATCTACAATACAACACATTATTACACACTACTCTACCACAACATATCTACAATACAACACATTATAACACACTACTCTACCACAACATATCTACAATACAACACATTATTACACACTACTCTACCACAACATATCTACAATACAACACATAACACACTACTCTACCACAATATATCTACAATACAACACATTATAACACACTACTCTACCACAACATATCTACAATACAACACATTATTACACACTACTCTACCACAACATATATATCATTATTACACACTACTCTAACAACATAATTATTTAACACACTACTCTACCACAACATATCTACAATACAACACATTATAACACACTACTCTACCACAACATATCTACAATACAACACATTATAACACACTACTCTACCACAACATATCTACAATACAACACATTATAACACACTACTCTACCACAACATATCTACAATACAACACATTATTACACACTACTCTACCACAACATATCTACAATACAACACATTATTACACACTACTCTACCACAACATATCTACAATACAACACATTATTACACACTACTCTACCACAACATATCTACAATACAACACATAACACACTACTCTACCACAATATATCTACAATACAACACATTATAACACACTACTCTACCACAACATATCTACAATACAACACATTATAACACACTACTCTACCACAACATATCTACAATACAACACATTATTACACACTACTCTACCACAACATATCTACAATACAACACATTATAACACACTACTCTACCACAACATATATACAATACAACACATTATTACACACTACTCTACCACAACATAACTACAATACACCACATTATTACACACTACTCTACCACAACATATATACAATACAACACATTATTACACACTACTCTACCACAACATATCTACAATACAACACATTATTACACACTACTCTACCACAACATATCTACAATACAACACATTATTCCACACTACTCTACCACAACATATCTACAATACAACACATTATTACACACTACTCTACCACAACATATCTACAATACAACACATTATAACACACTACTCTACCACAACATATCTACAATACAACACATTATAACACACTACTCTACCACAACATATCTACAATACAACACATTATAACACACTACTCTACCACAACATATCTACAATACAACACATTATAACACACTACTCTACCACAACATATACTGCATTATTACACACTACTCTACCACAACATATCTACAATACAACACATTATAACACACTACTCTACCACAACATATCTACAATACAGCACATTATTACACACTACTCTACCACAACATATCTACAATAAAACACATTATAACACACTACTCTACCACAACATATCTACAATACAACACATTATTGTACACTACTCTACCACAACATATACTGCATTATTACACACTACTCTACCACAACATATCTACAATACAGCACATTATAACACACTACTCTACCACAACATATCTACAATACAGCACATTATAACACACTACTCTACCACAACATATCTACAATACACATTATTACACACTACTCTACCACAACATATCTACAATACAACACATTATAACACACTACTCTACCATAACATATCTACAATACACATTATTACACACTACTCTACCACAACATATCTACAATACAACACATTATAACACACTACTCTACACAACATATATACAATACAACACATTATAACACACTACTCTACCACAACATATTACAACACATTATTACACACTACTCTACCACAACATATCTACAATACAACACATTATTACACACTACTCTACCACAACATATCTACAATACAACATATTATTACACACTACTCTACCACAACATATCTACAATACAACACATTATAACACACTACTCTACCACAACATATCTACAATACAACACATTATAACACACTACTCTACCACAACATATCTACAATACAACACATTATAACACACTACTCTACCACAACATATCTACAATACAACACATTATTACACACTACTCTACCACAACATATCTACAATACAACACATTATAACACACTACTCTACCACAACATATCTACAATACAACACATTATAACACACTACTCTACCACAACATATCTACAATACAACACATTATAACACACTACTCTACCACAACATATCTACAATACAACACATTATAACACACTACTCTACCACAACATATCTACAATACAACACATTATAACACACTACTCTACCACAACATATCTAAAATACAACACATTATTACACACTACTCTACCACAACATATCTACAATACAACACATTATAACACACTACTCTACCACAACATATCTACAATACACATTATAACACACTACTCTACCACAACATATCTACAATACAACACATTATAACACACTACTCTACCACAACATATCTACAATACAACACATTATTACACACTACTCTACCACAACATATCTACAATACAACACATTATAACACACTACTCTACCATAACATATCTACAATACAACACATTATTACACACTACTCTACCACAACATATCTACAATACAACACATTATAACACACTACTCTACCATAACATATCTACAATACAACACATTATAACACACTACTCTACCACAACATATCTACAATACAACACATTATAACACACTACTCTACCACAACATATCTACAATACAACACATTATAACACACTACTCTACCACAACATATCTACAATACAACACATTATTACACACTACTCTACCACAACATATCTAAAATACAACACATTATAACACACTACTCTACCACAACATATCTACAATACACATTATTACACACTACTCTACCACAACATATCTACAATACAACACATTATTACACACTACTCTACCACAACATATCTACAATACACACATTATAACACACATTATAACAACACATTATTACTACTCTACCACAACATATCTACAATACAACACATTATAACACACTACTCTACCACAACATATCTACAATACAACACATTATAACACACTACTCTACCACAACATATCTACAATACAACACATTATAACACACTACTCTACCACAACATATCTACAATACAACACATTATAACACACTACTCTACCACAACATATCTACAATACAACACATTATAACACACTACTCTACCACAACATATCTACAATACAACACATTATAACACACTACTCTACCACAACATATCTACAATACAACACATTATAACACACTACTCTACCACAACATATCTACAATACAACACATTATTACACACTACTCTACCACAACATATCTACAATACAACACATTATTACACACTACTCTACCACAACATATCTACAATACAACACATTATTACACACTACTCTACCACAACATATCTACAATACAACACATTATAACACACTACTCTACCACAACATATCTACAATACATTATTACACACTCTACCACAACATATCTACAATACAACACATTATAACACACTACTCTACCACAACATATCTACAACATTATATCTACCACAACATATCTACAATACAACACATTATAACACACTACTCTACCACAACATATCTACAATACAACACATTATAACACACTACTCTACCACAACATATCTACAATACAACACATTATAACACACTACTCTACCACAACATATCTACAATACAACACATTATAACACACTACTCTACCACAACATATCTACAATACAACACATTATAACACACTACTCTACCACAACATATCTACAATACACATTATTACACACTACTCTACCACAACATATCTACAATACAACACATTATTATACCACAACATATCTACAATACAACACATTATAACACACTACTCTACCACAACATATCTACAATACACATTATAACACACTACTCTACCACAACATATCTACAATACAACACATTATAACACACTACTCTACCACAACATATCTACAATACAACACATTATAACACACTACTCTACCACAACATATCTACAATACAACACATTATTACACACTACTCTACCACAACATATCTACAATACAACACATTATATAACACAACATATCTACAATACCACAACATATCTACCACAACATATCTACAATACACATTATAACACACTACTCTACCACAACATATCTACAATACAACACATTATTACACACTACTCTACCACAACATATCTACAATACAACACATTATAACACACTACTCTACCACAACATATCTACAATACAACACATTATTACACACTACTCTACCACAACATATCTACAATACAACACATTATAACACACTACTCTACCACAACATATCTACAATACAACACATTATAACACACTACTCTACCACAACATATCTACAATACAACACATTATTCCACACTACTCTACCACAACATATCTACAATACAACACATTATTACACACTACTCTACCATAACATATCTACAATACACATTATTACACACTACTCTACCACAACATATCTACAATACAACACATTATAACACACTACTCTACCACAACATATCTACAATACAACACATTATTACACACTACTCTACCACAACATATCTACAATACAACACATTATAACACACTACTCTACCACAACATATATACAATACAACACATTATTACACACTACTCTACCACAACATAACTACAATACACCACAATATTACAACTACCACAACATATATACAATACAACACATTATTACACACTACTCTACCACAACATATCTACAATACAACACATTATTACACACTACTCTACCACAACATATCTACAATACAACACATTATTCCACACTACTCTACCACAACATATCTACAATACAACACATTATTACACACTACTCTACCACAACATATCTACAATACAACACATTATAACACACTACTCTACCACAACATATCTACAATACAACACATTATAACACACTACTCTACCACAACATATCTACAATACAACACATTATAACACACTACTCTACCACAACATATCTACAATACAACACATTATAACACACTACTCTACCACAACATATCTACAATACAACACATTATAACACACTACTCTACCACAACATATCTACAATACAACACATTATTACACACTACTCTACCACAACATATCTACAATACAACACACATTACAACATATCTACAATACAACACATTATTACACACTACTCTACAACAACATATATACAATACAGCACATTATTACACACTACTCTACCACAACATATCTACAATACAACACATTATAACACACTACTCTACCACAACATATACTGCATTATTACACATTACTCTACCACAACATATCTACAATACAACACATTATAACATACTCTACCACAACATATCTACAATACAACACATTATTACACACTACTCTACCACAACATATCTACAATAAAACACATTATAACACACTACTCTACCACAACATATCTATACAACACATTATTGTACACTACTCTACCACAACATATACTGCATTATTACACACTACTCTACCACAACATATCTACAATACAGCACATTATAACACACTACTCTACCACAACATATCTACAATACAGCACATTATAACACACTACTCTACCACAACATATCTACAATACACATTATTACACACTACTCTACCACAACATATCTACAATACAACACATTATAACACACTACTCTACCATAACATATCTACAATACACATTATTACACACTACTCTACCACAACATATCTACAATACAACACATTATAACACACTACTCTACCACAACATATATCTACACATATACTCACAACATATTATTATAACACACTACTCTACCACAACATATCTACAATACAACACATTATAACACACTACTCTACCACAACATATCTACAATACAACACATTATTACACACTACTCTACCACAACATATCTACAATACAACACATTATTACACACTACTCTACCACAACATATCTACAATACAACACATTATTACACACTACTCTACCACAACATATCTACAATACAACACATTATAACACACTACTCTACCACAACATATCTACAATACAACACTATTATAACACACTACTCTACCACAACATATCTACAATACAACACATTATTACACACTACTCTACCACAACATATCTACAATACAACACATTATAACACACTACTCTACCACAACATATCTACAATACAACACATTATAACACACTACTCTACCACAACATATCTACAATACAACACATTATAACACACTACTCTACCACAACATATCTACAATACAACACATTATAACACACTACTCTACCACAACATATCTACAATACAACACATTATAACACACTACTCTACCACAACATATCTACAATACAACACATTATTACACACTACTCTACCACAACATATCTACAATACAACACATTATAACACACTACTCTACCACAACATATCTACATTATAACACACATACCACAACATATCTACAATACAACACATTATAACACACTACTCTACCACAACATATCTACAATACAACACATTATAACACACTACTCTACCACAACATATCTACAATACAACACATTATTACACACTACTCTACCACAACATATCTACAATACAACACATTATTACACACTACTCTACCACAACATATCTACAATACAACACATTATAACACACTACTCTACCACAACATATCTACAATACAACACATTATTAACACTACATTATAACACACTACTCTACCACAACATATCTACAATACAACACATTATAACACACTACTCTACCACAACATATCTACAATACAACACATTATAATTATACAATACACACACTACTCTACACAACATATCACAATACAACACACTACTCTACCACAACATATCTACAATACAACACATTATAACACACTACTCTACCACAACATATCTACAATACAACACATTATTCCACACTACTCTACCACAACATATCTACAATACAACACATTATTACACACTACTCTACCATAACATATCTACAATACACATTATTACACACTACTCTACCACAACATATCTACAATACAACACATTATAACACACTACTCTACCACAACATATCTACAATACAACACATTATTACACACTACTCTACCACAACATATCTACAATACAACACATTATAACACACTACTCTACCACAACATATATACAATACAACACATTATAACACACTACTCTACCACAACATATCTACAATACAACAACATTATACAACACATTATTACACACTACTCTACCACAACATATCTACAATACAACACATTATTACACACTACTCTACCACAACATATCTACAATACAACACATTATTACACACTACTCTACCACAACATATCTACAATACAACACATTATTACACACTACTCTACCACAACATATCTACAATACAACACATTATAACACACTACTCTACCACAACATATCTACAATACAACACATTATAACACACTACTCTACCACAACATATCTACAATACAACACATTATAACACACTACTCTACCACAACATATCTACAATACAACACATTATAACACACTACTCTACCACAACATATCTACAATACATTATAACACACTACTCTACCACAACATATCTACAATACACATTATTACACACTACTCTACCACAACATATCTACAATACAACACATTATTACACACTACTCTACCACAACATATCTACAATACAACACATTATTACACACTACTCTACAACAACATATATACAATACAGCACACTATTACACACTACTCTACCACAACATATCTACAATACAACACATTATAACACACATATACTGCTACACACTACTCTACCACAACATATCTACAATCACATTATAACACACTACTCTACCACAAATATCTACAATACAGCACATTATTACACACTACTCTACCACAACATATCTACAATAAAACACATTATAACACACTACTCTACCACAACATATCTACAATACAACACATTATTTACACTACTCTACCACAACATATACTGCATTATTACACACTACTCTACCACAACATATCTACAATACAACACATTATAACACACTACTCTACCACAACATATCTACAATACAGCACATTATAACACACTACTCTACCACAACATATCTACAATACACATTATTACACACTACTCTACCACAACATATCTACAATACAACACATTATAACACACTACTCTACCATAACATATCTACAATACACATTATTACACACTACTCTACCACAACATATCTACAATACAACACATTATAACACACTACTCTACCACAACATATCTACAATACAACACATTATAACACACTACTCTACCACAACATATCTACAATACAACACATTATTACACACTACTCTACCACAACATATCTACAATACAACACATTATTACACACTACTCTACCACAACATATCTACAATACAACATATTATTACACACTACTCTACCACAACATATCTACAATACAACACATTATAACACACTACTCTACCACAACATATCTACAATACAACACATTATTACTCTACCACAACATATCTACAATACAACACATTATAACACACTACTCTACCACAACATATCTACAATACAACACATTATAACACACTACTCTACCACAACATATCTACAATACAACACATTATAACACACTACTCTACCACAACATATCTACAATACAACACATTATTACACACTACTCTACCACAACATATCTACAATACAACACATTATTACACACTACTCTACCACAACATATCTACAATACAACACATTATAACACACTACTCTACCACAACATATCTACAATACAACACATTATAACACACTACTCTACCACAACATATCTACAATACAACACATTATAACACACTACTCTACCACAACATATCTACAATACAACACATTATTACACACTACTCTACCACAACATATCTACAATACAACACATTATTACACACTACTCTACCACAACATATCTACAATACAACATATTATTACACACTACTCTACCACAACATATCTACAATACAACACATTATAACACACTACTCTACCACAACATATCTACAATACAACACATTATAACACACTACTCTACCACAACATATCTACAATACAACACATTATAACACACTACTCTACCACAACATATCTACAATACAACACATTATTACACACTACTCTACCACAACATATCTACAATACAACACATTATTACACACTACTCTACCACAACATATCTACAATACAACACATTATTACACACTACTCTACCACAACATATCTACAATACAACACATTATTCCACACTACTCTACCACAACATATCTACAATACAACACATTATTACACACTACTCTACCACAACATATCTACAATACAACACATTATAACACACTACTCTACCACAACATATCTACAATACAACACATTATAACACACTACTCTACCACAACATATCTACAATACAACACATTATAACACACTACTCTACCACAACATATCTACAATACAACACATTATAACACACTACTCTACCACAACATATCTACAATACACATTATAACACACTACTCTACCACAACATATCTCAATACATTATTACACACTACTCTACCACAACATATCTACAATACAACACATTATTACACACTACTCTACCACAACATATCTACAATACAACACATTATTACACACTACTCTACAACAACATATATACAATACAGCACACTATTACACACTACTCTACCACAACATATCTACAATACAACACATTATAACACACTACTCTACCACAACATATACTGCATTATTACACACTACTCTACCACAACATATCTACAATACAACACATTATAACACACTACTCTACCACAACATATCTACAATACAGCACATTATTACACACTACTCTACCACAACATATCTACAATAAAACACATTATAACACACTACTCTACCACAACATATCTACAATACAACACATTATTGTACACTACTCTACCACAACATATACTGCATTATTACACACTACTCTACCACAACATATCTACAATACAGCACATTATAACACACTACTCTACCACAACATATCTACAATACAGCACATTATAACACACTACTCTACCACAACATATCTACAATACACATTATTACACACTATCTACACAACATATCTACAATACAACACATTATAAACATACTCTCATAACATATCTACAATACACATTATAACACACTACTCTACCACAACATATCTACAATACAACACATTATAACACACTACTCTACCACAACATATCTACAATACAACACATTATAACACACTACTCTACCACAACATATCTACAATACAACACATTATTACACACTACTCTACCACAACATATCTACAATACAACACATTATTACACACTACTCTACCACAACATATCTACAATACAACATATTATTACACACTACTCTACCACAACATATCTACAATACAACACATTATAACACACTACTCTACCACAACATATCTACAATACAACACATTATAACACACTACTCTACCACAACATATCTACAATACAACACATTATAACACACTACTCTACCACAACATATCTACAATACAACACATTATAACACACTACTCTACCACAACATATCTACAATACAACACATTATTACACACTACTCTACCACAACATATCTACAATACAACACATTATAACACACTACTCTACCACAACATATCTACAATACACATTATAACACACTACTCTACCACAACATATCTACAATACAACACATTATTCCACACTACTCTACCACAACATATCTACAATACAACACATTATAACACACTACTCTACCACAACATATCTACAATACAACACATTATAACACACTACTCTACCACAACATATCTACAATACAACACATTATAACACACTACTCTACCACAACATATCTACAATACAACACATTATTACACACTACTCTACCACAACATATCTACAATACAACACATTATTACACACTACTCTACCACAACATATCTACAATACAGCACACTATAACACACTACTCTACCACAACATATCTACAATACAACACATTATAACACACTACTCTACCACAACATATCTACAATACAACACATTATTACACACTACTCTACCACAACATATCTACAATACAACACATTATAACACACTACTCTACCACAATACAACACATTATAACACACTACTCTACCACAACATATCTACAATACAACACATTATTACACACTACTCTACCACAACATATCTACAATACAACACATTATTACACACTACTCTACCACAACATATCTACAATACAACACATTATTACACACTACTCTACCACAACATATCTACAATACAACACATTATAACACACTACTCTACCACAACATATCTACAATACAACACATTATAACACACTACTCTACCACAACATATCTACAATACAACACATTATTACACACTACTCTACCACAACATATCTACAATACAATACTTCAATATAACAATATTACAATGTACAAGTGTGTGGAGTGCGTATGTTAGCATGTGTGTGTGCATATGTGTGTGCCTGTGTGTGTGACTCTTCACAGTCTGGGGTCTGAGTTGTCTGTCATGTACAGGTTGTAGTGATGGTTCACCAGACAAGGTGTGTGTATTTGAGGGGAGCAGGGGACCTGGCCAGGTGAGGTGTATATGTGTGTGTGTGCGTGTGTGTGTGTGTTCGGCAGGGGACCTGGTGAGGTGTGTGTGTTTGAGTAGTAGGGGGAGTTATTTCTGAAACAGGCCACTGTGAGAAGCGGAGCAGCGTAGCGTAGCATGTTTCCTGGTCCGCAGCGCTCCACTTCCCCTCCACACCACCCTGTAATTAGGCCACGATTTGAACTCGCTTAGTTCCTCCCTGAGCGGGGTCACCAGGTCACCAAACTATTATAAATCGAGCAAGGGGTGTTTGATGTGAATGTGAGTGCCTGTGTGTGTGTGCCTGTGTGTGTGTGCGTGTGTGGGGTGATAGAGAGGTGAGGTGGCTTCTGATTGGCCAAGAGCAGGTCGTTAAATATAGTTTCACAGAGTTCAAAAGGTGTTACTGCTCCGGATGTGTGATTGTGTCCATGGATATGAAGGATAATTAATGTCGACTGATGTCTGTGTTTGGGGTAACAACAGAGACAGGTGTGAATCTGCCTACTCTTTTCCCTCGGCTTTGACTTCCACGCCAACTGCAGTCTCTACACAAAACAAAACAGACATACATTGGACTCAATCCCACCTCCTCCTGGTTCTGTGTGTACAAATGTTTCTCTCTCCCTCTTTTTTTCGTTTTTTGGTGACATCCCCCTTTTCTCTTACCCTCTCCACAGAAATCATTTCAAAAACAAACAGAACACAATAACAGAGCGCATGTGAAAGAACTGGCACAGCCCAGTCGGGCAGGCAGAGAGGGAGGAAAAGAGGGCTTCACATCTCTGTCTATTTTTGCCTTTTTCTGCAGCCAGACCCACAGGCTTTTCCACATATCTGCCACAATGTATACCGCCAGACTGTGACACCAGACTCCCACACTAACTACGACTTTGACCTGCCCTTCAGAGGGGTGGCCTCCACTACCACTAGAGCTGCTGGAGGGAGGGGGAGGGAAGGGGAGGGAAGGGGAAGGGAAGAGAGAGAGAGTGAGAGAGAGGAAGGAGATCGAAAGAAAGAAAGATAAAATAAAAGAGAGATTAAACAGCACTGTAGAGACATATGTTGTCCCTGGTTCACTACTTCTCCTTTCTTATTCTCCAGTTGGACCTTAAGGTTGCAACTGTAAAAGAGCAGTAAGAGAGTATGGTAGTAAGGCAGTAGAGCTATAAGACAGCAGAGCAGTAAAACAACAGAGCTGTAAGACAGTAGAGCAGTAAGACAGTAGGGCAGTAAGACAGTAGGGCTGTATAAGACAGTAGAGCAGTAAAACAACAGAGCTGTAAGACAGTAGCGCAGTAAGACAGTAGGGCTGTATAAGACAGTAGAGCAGTAAGAGAGTAGAGCTGTAACACAGTAGCGCTATAAGACAGTAGAGCTATACGACAGTAGAGCTGTAAGATGGTAGGGCTGTAAGACAGTAGGGCAGTAAGACAGTAGGGCTGTAAGACAGTAGAGCAGTTAGACAGTAGAGCTGTAAGATGGTAGGGCTGTAAGACAGTAGGGCAGTAAGACAGTAGGGCTGTAAGACAGTAGAGCAGTAAGACAGTAGGGCAGTAAGACAGTAGAGCAGTAAGACAGTAGGGCTGTAAGACAGTAGGGCAGTAAGACAGTAGAGCAGTAAGACAGTAGAGCAGTAAGACAGTAGGGCTGTAAGACAGTAGGGCAGTAAGACAGTAGAGCAGTAAGACAGTAGATCAGTAAGACAGTAGGGCTGTAAGACAGTAGAGCAGTAAGACAGTAGGGCTGTAAGACAGTAGAGCAGTAAGACAGTAGGGCAGTAAGACAGTAGAGCTATACGACAGTAGAGCTGTAAGATGGTAGGGCTGTAAGACAGTAGGGCAGTAAGACAGTAGGGCTGTAAGACAGTAGGGCAGTAAGACAGTAGAGCTGTAAGACAGTAGAGCTGTAAGACAGTAGAGCTGTAAGACAGTAGGGCTGTAAAACAGCAGAGCTGTAAGACAGTGGAGCAGTAAGAGAGTAGGGATATAAGACAGTAGGGCTGTAAGACAGTGGAGCAGTAAGAGAGTAGGGATATAAGACAGTAGGGCTGTAAGACAGTAGAGCAGTAAGACAGTAGAGCTGTAAGGGATATAAGACAGTAGAGCTGTAAGACAGTGGAGCAGTAAGAGAGTAGGGATATAAGACAGTAGTGCTGTAAGACAGTGGAGCAGTAAGAGAGGGCTGTAGGGATATAAGACAGTAGTGCTGTAAGACAGTGGAGCAGTAAGAGAGTAGGGATATAAGACAGTAGTGCTGTAAGACAGTGGAGCAGTAAGAGAGTAGGGATATAAGACAGTAGTGCTGTAAGACAGTGGAGCAGTAAGAGAGTAGGGATATAAGACAGTAGTGCTGTAAGACAGTGGAGCAG
Source organism: Oncorhynchus gorbuscha (assembly GCF_021184085.1). Lineage (NCBI taxonomy): Eukaryota > Metazoa > Chordata > Actinopteri > Salmoniformes > Salmonidae > Oncorhynchus > Oncorhynchus gorbuscha. The sequence continues at coordinate 237,676 of NW_025744600.1, forward strand.
TAAGAGAGTAGGGATATAAGACAGTAGTGCTGTAAGACAGTGGAGCAGTAAGAGAGTAGGGATATAAGACAGTAGTGCTGTAAGACAGTGGAGCAGTAAGAGAGTAGGGATATAAGACAGTAGTGCTGTAAGACAGTGGAGCAGTAAGAGAGTAGGGATATAAGACAGTAGTGCTGTAAGACAGTGGAGCAGTAAGAGAGTAGGGATATAAGACAGTAGTGCTGTAAGACAGTGGAGCAGTAAGAGAGTAGGGATATAAGACAGTAGTGCTGTAAGACAGTGGAGCAGTAAGAGAGTAGGGATATAAGACAGTAGTGCTGTAAGACAGTGGAGCAGTAAGAGAGTAGGGATATAAGACAGTAGTGCTGTAAGACAGTGGAGCAGTAAGAGAGTAGGGATATAAGACAGTAGGCCTGAATGACAGTAGTGCTGTAAGACAGTAGGGATATAAACAGCAGAGCTGTAAGACAGTGGAGCAGTAAGAGAGTAGGGATATAAGACAGTAGGGCTGTAAGACAGTAGAGCAGTAAGAGAGTAGGGATATAAGACAGTAGTGCTGTAAGACAGTGGAGCAGTAAGAGAGTAGGGATATAAGACAGTAGGCCTGAATGACAGTAGTGCTGTAAGACAGTAGGGCTGTAAAACAGCAGAGCTGTAAGACAGTGGAGCAGTAAGAGAGTAGGGATATAAGACAGTAGGGCTGTAAGACAGTAGAGCAGTAAGAGAGTAGGGATATAAGACAGTAGTGCTGTAAGACAGTGGAGCAGTAAGAGAGTAGGGATATAAGACAGTAGTGCTGTAAGACAGTGGAGCAGTAAGAGAGTAGGGATATAAGACAGTAGTGCTGTAAGACAGTGGAGCAGTAAGAGAGTAGGGATATAAGACAGTAGTGCTGTAAGACAGTGGAGCAGTAAGAGAGTAGGGATATAAGACAGTAGTGCTGTAAGACAGTGGAGCAGTAAGAGAGTAGGGATATAAGACAGTAGTGCTGTAAGACAGTGGAGCAGTAAGAGAGTAGGGATATAAGACAGTAGTGCTGTAAGACAGTGGAGCAGTAAGAGAGTAGGGATATAAGACAGTAGTGCTGTAAGACAGTGGAGCAGTAAGAGAGTAGGGATATAAGACAGTAGGGCTGTAAGACAGTAGAGCAGTAAGAGAGTAGGGATATAAGACAGTAGGGCTGTAAGACAGTAGAGCAGTAAGAGAGTAGGGATATAAGACAGTAGTGCTGTAAGACAGTGGAGCAGTAAGAGAGTAGGGATATAAGACAGTAGTGCTGTAAGACAGTGGAGCAGTAAGAGAGTAGGGATATAAGACAGTAGTGCTGTAAGACAGTGGAGCAGTAAGAGTGCTGTAAGACAGTGGAGTAGGGATATAAGACAGTAGTGCTGTAAGACAGTGGAGCAGTAAGAGAGTAGGGATATAAGACAGTAGTGCTGTAAGACAGTGGAGCAGTAAGAGAGTAGGGATATAAGACAGTAGTGCTGTAAGACAGTGGAGCAGTAAGAGAGTAGGGATATAAGACAGTAGTGCTGTAAGACAGTGGAGCAGTAAGAGAGTAGGGATATAAGACAGTAGTGCTGTAAGACAGTGGAGCAGTAAGAGAGTAGGGATATAAGACAGTAGTGCTGTAAGACAGTGGAGCAGTAAGAGAGTAGGGATATAAGACAGTAGGCCTGAATGACAGTAGTGCTGTAAGACAGTAGGGCTGTAAGACAGTAGAGCTAAAAGACAGTAGGGCTTTAAGGCAGTAGTGCTATGAGACAGTAGAGCTAAAAGACAGTAGAGCTGTAAGACAGTAGGGCTGTAAGACAGTAGAGCAGTAAGATGCAAGAGTTGTTAGACAGTAGGGATGTAAGACACTAGAGCTGAAAGAGACAACAGTAGAAGACAGTAGAGCTGTAAGACAGTAGAGCAGTAAGACAGTAGAGCTGTAAGACAGTAGAGCTGTAAGACAGTAGGGCTGTAAAGACAGTTGAACTGTAAGACAGTAGGACTGTAAGACAGTAGAGCAGCAAGTCAGTAGAGCTGTTAAAAAGTAGAGGTGTAAGACATTAGAGCTGTAACACAGAACAGCGGTAAGACAGTAGAGCCATAAGACAGTAGAGATTTCAAACAGTAGAGCAGCAAGACAGTAGAGCTGTAAGACAGTAGACCTGTAAAACAGTAGAGCAGAAAGACAGTAGAGCTGAAAGACAGTTGAGCACCGTAGATGTCACGACTAGTCAAGGTGGGTGGAATCAGGCGCAGAGAGCAAATAATGAATAGAGGTTTATTCTCCGGTGAACAACAAACACGGACAACCCAAAATACAAACAGGGTGAAAACTATCCAAAACAGGAAATAACAGACAAACCGGAGAAATAAAACACAAAAACACAGACAGCCGAAACGAAATGACAAAAACAAACAATCCCGCACAAAACAAGTGCGGGACAACCTACATATTATACAGATACTAATTAACTAACACACAGGTGAAAACAATTAGACAAAACCAACAGATAACCGAAAAAGGGATCGGTAGTGGCTAATAGGGCGGTGACGACGACCGCCGAGCACAGCCTGAACGGGCAGGAGAGCCAACCTCGGCGGAAGTCATGACAGTAGAGCTATAAGACAACAGAACTATGAGACAGTAGGGTTGTAAGACAATAGAGCAGTAAGACAGTAGAGCTATAAGACAACAGAACTATGAGACAGTAGGGTTGTAAGACAATAGAGCAGTAAGACAGTAGAGCTATAACAAAACAGAACTATGAGACAGTAGGGTTGTAAGACAACAGAGCAGTAAGACAGTAGAGCTATAAGACAACAGAACTATGAGACAGTAGGGTTGTAAGACAACAGAGCAGTAAGACAGTAGAGCTATAAGACAACAGAACTATGAGACAGTAGGGTTGTAAGACAATAGAGCAGTAAGACAGTAGAGCTATAAGACAACAGAACTGAGACAGTAGGGTTGTAAGACAATAGAGCAGTAAGACAGTAGAGCTATAAGACAACAGAACTATGAGACAGTAGGGTTGTAAGACAATAGAGCAGTAAGACAGTAGAGCTATAAGACAACAGAACTGAGACAGTAGGGTTGTAAGACAATAGAGCAGTAAGACAGTAGAGCTATAAGACAACAGAACTATGAGACAGTAGGGTTGTTAGAGCAGTAAGACAGTAGAGCTATAAGACAACAGAACTATGAGACAGTAGGGTTGTAAGACAATAGAGCAGTAAGACAGTAGAGCTATAAGACAACAGAACTATGAGACAGTAGGGTTGTAAGACAACAGAGCAGTAAGACAGTAGAGCTATAAGACAACAGAACTGAGACAGTAGGGTTGTAAGACAATAGAGCAGTAAGACAGTAGAGCTATAAGACAACAGAACTATGAGACAGTAGGGTTGTAAGACAACAGAGCAGTAAGACAGTAGAGCTATAAGACAACAGAACTATGAGACAGTAGGGTTGTAAGACAATAGAGCAGTAAGACAGTAGAGCTATAAGACAACAGAACTATGAGACAGTAGGGTTGTAAGACAATAGAGCAGTAAGACAGTAGAGCTATAAGACAACAGAACTATGAGACAGTAGGGTTGTAAGACAATAGAGCAGTAAGACAGTAGAGCTATAAGAAAACATAACTATGAGACAGTAGGGTTGTAAGACAACAGAGCAGTAAGACAGTAGAGCTATAAGACAACAGAACTATGAGACAGTAGGGTTGTAAGACAACAGAGCAGTAAGACAGTAGAGCTATAAGACAATAGAACTATGAGACAGTAGGGTTGTAAGACAATAGAGCAGTAAGACAGTAGAGCTATAAGACAACAGAACTGAGACAGTAGGGTTGTAAGACAATAGAGCAGTAAGACAGTAGAGCTATAAGACAACAGAACTATGAGACAGTAGGGTTGTAAGACAATAGAGCAGTAAGACAGTAGAGCTATAAGACAACAGAACTGAGACAGTAGGGTTGTAAGACAATAGAGCAGTAAGACAGTAGAGCTATAAGACAACAGAACTATGAGACTGTAGGGTTGTAAGACAATAGAGCAGTAAGACAGTAGAGCTATAAGACAACAGAACTATGAGACAGTAGGGTTGTAAGACAATAGAGCAGTAAGACAGTAGAGCTATAAGACAACAGAACTATGAGACAGTAGGGTTGTAAGACAACAGAGCAGTAAGACAGTAGAGCTATAAGACAACAGAACTGAGACAGTAGGGTTGTAAGACAACAGAGCAGTAAGACAGTAGAGCTATAAGACAACAGAACTATGAGACAGTAGGGTTGTAAGACAACAGAGCAGTAAGACAGTAGAGCTATAAGACAACAGAACTATGAGACAGTAGGGTTGTAAGACAATAGAGCAGTAAGACAGTAGAGCTATAAGACAACAGAACTGAGACAGTAGGGTTGTAAGACAATAGAGCTATAAGACAGTAGAGCTATAAGACAACAGAACTATGAGACAGTAGGGTTGTAAGACAATAGAGCAGTAAGACAGTAGAGCTATAAGACAACAGAACTATGAGACAGTAGGGTTGTAAGACAATAGAGCAGTAAGACAGTAGAGCTATAAGACAACAGAACTATGAGACAGTAGGGTTGTAAGACAATAGAGCAGTAAGACAGTAGAGCTATAAGACATTTACATTTACATTTAAGTCATTTAGCAGGCGCTCTTATCCAGAGCGACTTACAAATGGGTGCATTCACCTTATGACATCCAGTGGAACAGTCACTTTACAATAGTGCATCTAAATCTTAAAGGGGGGGGGTGAGAAGGATTACTTATCCTATCCTAGGTATTCCTTAAAGAGGTGGGGTTTCAGGTGTCTCCGGAAGGTGGTGATTGACTCCGCTGTCCTGGCGTCGTGAGGGAGTTTGTTCCACCATTGGGGGGCCAGAGCAGCGAACAGTTTTGACTGGGCTGAGCAGAAACTGTACTTCCTCAGTGGTAGGGAGGCGAGCAGGCCAGAGGTGGATGAACGCAGTGCCCTTGTTTGGGTGTAGGGCCTGATCAGAGCCTGGAGGTACTGAGGTGCCGTTCCCCTCACAGCTCCGTAGGCAAGCACCATGGTCTTGTAGCGGATGCGAGCTTCAACTAGAAGCCAGTGGAGAGAACGGAGGAGCGGGGTGACGTGAGAGAACTTGGGAAGGTTGAACACCAGACGGGCTGCGGCGTTCTGGATGAGTTGAAGGGGTTTAATGGCACAGGCAGGGAGCCCAGCCAACAGCGAGTTGCAGTAATCCAGACGGGAGATGACAAGTGCCTGAATTAGGACCTGCGCCGCTTCCTGTGTGAGGCAGGGTCGTACTCTGCGGATGTTGTAGAGCATGAACCTACAGGAACGGGCCACCCCGACAACAGAACTATGAGACAGTAGGGTTGTAAGACAATAGAGCAGTAAGACAGTAGAGCTATAAGACAACAGAACTATGAGACAGTAGGGTTGTAAGACAATAGAGCAGTAAGACAGTAGAGCTATAAGACAGTAGAACAATAAGACAACAGAACTATGAGACATTTACATTTACATTTAAGTCATTTAGCAGACGCTCTTATCCAGAGACAGTAGGGTTGTAAGACAATAGAGCAGTCAGACAGTAGAGCTATAAGTAGAGCAAACAGTAGGGTGGTAAGAAAGTAGGGTTGTAAAGACAGTAGGGCTGTAAGGCAGTAAAGGTGTAAGACAATCGAGATGTAAGGCAGTACAGCAGGAAGACAGTAGAGCTGTTAGACAGTAGAGCACAGTAGAGCTGTAAGACAGTAGAGCAGGAGGACAGTAGAGCTGTAAAAGAGTCTGGCTCTAAAACAGTAGAGCTGTAAGAGTGTAGAGCACAGTAAAGCTATAATACAGTAGAGCTGTAAGACAGTAGGGATGTAAAACAATAGGTCTGTAAGACAATAGAGCTGTAAGGCAGTAGAACACAGTAGAGCTGTAAGACATTAGAGCTCTCAGACAGTAGAGCAGTAAGGCAGTAGAGCAGAAGACATTAGAGCTGTAAGACAGTAAAGCTATAAGACAGTAGGGCTGTAAGACAATAACACTGTAAGACAGTAGGGCTTTAAGACAGTAGAGCAGTAAGACAGTAGACCACAGTAGAGCTATTAGACAGTAGAGCTGTAAGATTGTCGAGCTGTAAGTCAGTAGAACACAGTAGAGCTGTTAGACAGTACAGCTGTAAGACAGCAGAGCTGTAAGACAGCAGGGCTGTAAAGACAGTGGAGCTGTCAGACAGTATAGCAGTAAAATAATAGAGCTTTAAGATAGTAGAGCTGTAAGTCAGTACAGATATATGACAGCAGATATGTAAGACAGTAGAGCACTAAGACAGTGGACACAGTAGAGCTGTAAGAAAGTAGAGCTTTAAGAGGGTAGGGCTGTAAGACAGTAGAGCTGTAATACAGTAGAGCAGTAAGACAGTAGAGCTATAAGACAGTAGAGCAATAAGTAGAGCAAACAGTAGGGTGGTAAGAAAGTAGGGTTGTAAAGACAGTAGGGCTGTAAGGCAGTAAAGGTGTAAGACAATTGAGATGTAAGACAGTACAGCAGGAAGACAGTAGAGCAGTAAGACAGTAGAGCAGTAAGACAGTAGAGCAGTAAGAAAGTAGAGTGCAGTGGAGCTGTGAAACAGTAGATCTGTTTGACAGTAGAGCACAGTAGAGCTGTAAGACAGTAGAGCTGTAAGACATTAGAGCACAGTAGAGCTGTAAGACAGTAGAGCTGTAAGACAGTAGAGCACAGTAGAGCTGTAAGACAGTAGGGCTGTAAGACAGTAGAGCAGTAAGACAGTAGAACACAGTAGAGCTATTAGACAGTAGATCTGTTTGACAGTAGAGCACAGTAGAGCTGTAAGACAGTAGAGCTGTAAGACATTAGAGCACAGTAGAGCTGTAAGACAGTAGAGCTGTAATACAGTAGAGCAGTAAGACAATAGAGCAGTAAGACAGTAGAGCTATAAGACAGTAGAGCAATAAGTAGAGCAAACAGTAGGGTGGTAAGAAAGTAGGGTTGTAAAGACAGTAGGGCTGTAAGGCAGTAAAGGTGTAAGACAATCGAGATGTAAGACAGTACAGCAGGAAGACAGTAGAGCTGTTAGACAGTAGAGCACAGTAGAGCTGTAAGCCAGTAGAGCAGGAAGACAGTAGAGCTGTAAAAGAGTCGGGCTCTAAAACAGTAGAGCTGTAAGACTGTAGAGCACAGTAAAGCTATAATACAGTAGAGCTGTAAGACAGTAGGGATGTAAAACAATAGGTCAGTAAGACAATAGAGCTGTAAGGCAGTAGAACACAGTAGAGCTGTAAGACAGTAGAGCCGTAAGACAGTAGGGCTGTAAGAAAGTAGTGCTCTAAGACAGTAGAGCAGTAAGACAGTAGAGCAGAAGACATTAGAGCTGAAAGACAGTAAAGCTATAAGACAGTAGGGCTGTAAGACAATTAAGCTGTAAGACAGTAGAGCTGTAAGACAGGAGTGATGACAGTAGAGCAGTAAGACAGTAGAGCAGTAAGAAAGTAGAGTGCAGTGAAGCTGTAAAACAGTAGAGCTGTAAGACATTAGAGCACAGTAGAGCTGTAAGACAGTAGAGCTGTAATACAGTAGAGCAGTAAGACAGTAGAGCACAGTGGAGCTGTAAGATAGTAGAGCTATAAGGCAGTAGAACTGTAAGACAGAAGAGCAGTAAGACAGTAGAGCACAGTAGAGCTGTAAGACATTAGAGCTTTCAGACAGCAGAGCAGTAAGACAGTAGAGCAGAAGACAGTAGAGCTGTAAGACAGTAAAGCTATAAGACAGTAGGGCCGTAAGACAATAACACTGTAAGACAGTAGGGCTTTAAGACAGTAAAGCAGTAAGACAGTAGGGATGTAAGACAGTAGACCACAGTAGAGCTATTAGACAGTAGAGCTGTAAGATAGTCGAGCTGTAAGTCAGTAGAACACAGTAGAGCTGTTAGACAGTACAGCTGTAAGACAGCAGAGCTGTAAGACAGCAGGGCTGTAAAGACAGTAGAGCTGTCAGACAGTATAGCAGTAAAACAATAGAGCTTTAAGATAGTAGAGCTGTAAGTCAGTACAGATGAATGACAGCAGATATGTAAGACAGTAGAGCACTAAGACAGTGGAGCACAGTAGAGCTGTAAGACAGTAGAGCTTTAAGAGGGTAGGGCTGTAAGACAGTAGAGCTGTAAAACTGTAGAACACAGTAAAGCTATAATACAGTAGAGATGTAAGACAGCAGGGCTGTAAGACAGGAGAACTGTAAGTCAGTAGAGCTGTAAGACAGTAGATCAGAAGACAGTAGAGCTGTAAGACAGCAGAGCAGTAAGACAGCGGAGCTGTAAGACAGTAGAGCTGTAAGACAGTAGAGCAGTAAAGACAGTAGGGCTATAAGACAGTAGTGATGACAGTAGAGCTGTAAGACAGTAGAGCTATGAGAGAGTAGAGCTGTACGACACAAGAGCTGAAAGACAGTATGGTTGTAAGACAGTAGAGCAGTAAGACAGTAGAGCAGTAAGAAAGTAGAGTGCAGTGGAGCTGTGAAACAGTAGAGCTGTAAGACAGTAGAGCACAGTAGAGCTGTTAGACAGTAGGGCTGTAAGACAGTAGAGCTGTATGACAGAAGAGCAGTAAGACAGTAGAGCACAGTAGAGCAGTAAGACATTAGAGCTGTAAGACAGTAGAGCACAGTAGAGCTGTTAGACAGTAGGGCTGTAAGACAGTAGAGCTGTATGACAGTAGAGCAGTAAGACAGTAGAGTACAGTAGAGCACAATAGAGCTGTAAGACAGTAGAGCACAGTAGAGCTGTAAGACAGTAGGGCTGTAAGAAAGTAGAGTGCAGTGGAGCTGTGAAACAGTAGAGCTGTAAGACAGTAGAGCACAGTAGAGCTGTTAGACAGTAGGGCTGTAAAGACAGTAGAGCTGTATGACAGTAGAGCAGTAAGACAGTAGAGCACAGTAGAGCTGTAAGACAGAAGAGCAGTAAGACAGAAGAGCAGTAAGACAGTAGAGCACAGTAGAGCAGTAAGACATTAGAGCTGTAAGACAGTAGAGCACAGTAGAGCTGTTAGACAGTAGGGCTGTAAGACAGTAGAGCTGTATGACAGTAGAGCAGTAAGACAGTAGAGCACAGTAGAGCTGTAAGACAGTAGAGCACAGTAAAGCTGTAAGACGGTAGGGCTGTAAGACAGTAGAGCAGTAAGACAGTAGAACACAGTAGAGCTATTAGACAGTAGAGCTGTTTGACAGTAGAGCACAGTAGAGCTGTAAGACAGTAGAGCACAGTAGAGATGTAAGACAGTAGAGCTGTAAGACAGTAGGGCTGTAAGACAGTAGAGCACAGTAGAGCTGTTAGACATTAGAAATGTAAGATAGTAGGGTTGTAAGAAAGTAGAGCTGAAAGGAGGTAGAGCTGAAAGGCAGTAGAGCACACTGAACCTGTAAGACAGTAGAGCTATGAGACAGTAGTGCTGTAAAACACAAGAGCTGAAAGACAGAATGGCAGTAAGACAGTAGAGCACAGTAGAGCTGTAAGATAATAGAGCTGTAATACAGTAGAGCAGTAAGACAGTAGAGCACAGTGGAGCTGTACGACAGTAGAGCTATAAGACAGTAGAGCTGTAAGACATTAGAGCACAGTAGAGCTGTAAGACAGTTGGGCTGTAAGACAGTAGGGCAGTAAGACAGTAGAGCTGTAAGATGGTAGAGCAAAGTAGAGTTGTAAGACAGTAGAGCTGTAATACAGTAGAGCAGTAAGACAGTAGAGCACAGTGGAGCTGTAAGACTGTAGAGCTGTAATACAGTAGAGCACAGTGGAGCTGTAAGACAGTAGAGCTATAAGACAGCAGAGCTGTAAGACATTAGAGCACAGTGGAGCTGTAAGACAGCAGAGCTGTAAGACAGTAGGGTTGTAAGACAGTAGAGCTGTAAGACAGTAGAGATGTAAGACAGTAGGCTGTAATACAGTAGAGCTGTAAAACAGTAGAGCAGTAAGACAGTAGAGCAGTAAGACAGTAGGGCTGTAAGACAGTGGAGCTGTAAGAAAGTGGAGATGTCAGACAGTAGAGCAGTAAGACAGTATAGCACAGTAGAGCTGTAAGACAGTAGAGCACAGTAGAGTTGTTAGACATTAGAGCTGTAAGACAGTAGGGCTCTAAGACAGTAGAGCTGTAAGACAGTAGGGCTGTAAGACAATAGGGCTGTAAGACAGTAGAGCAGGAAGACAGTAGAGCAGTAAGACAGTAGAGCTATAATACAGTAGAGCTGTAAGACAGTAGGGCTGTAAGACAGTAGAGCAGGAAGACAGTAGAGCAGGAAGACAGTAGAGCAGGAAGACAGTAGAGCAGGAAGACAGTAGGGCTAGAAGACAGTGGAGCTGTAAGACAGTAGAGCAGGAAGACAGTAGTGCTGTAAGACAATAGGGCTGTAAGACAGTAGGGCTGTAAGACAGTAGAGCAGGAAGACAGTAGAGCAGGAAGACAGTAGAGCTGTAAGACAGTAGGGCTGTAAGACAATAGGGCTGTAAGACAGTAGAGCAGGAAGACAGTAGAGCAGGAAGAGAGTGGAGCTGTAAGACAGTATGGCTGTAATAGGAAGTCTGAGCTGACTGGTCCAAGCAGACTCGGCATCATGAAGGGTCAGAGTTTACTGTATAGCCATGAGCGGTCAGGGGTTAATTAGCCATGCATCACTGCGCTGCAGCACACTCGAGAGAGGTCTCCATGACTCACTGAACAATAACTGTGCTGCTTAGAAACAACATCATCAAGCCATTCACTTTTTGACTCAAATACATTTTTAATGCTTCTGTTACATATTAGAATGATGTTCTAGTATTGTATTGTCTAATTGTTGTTGTATTGTGTTGTCTGATAACACTTTGTGGATGCCTCATTCATGACGCTGACTGCCTGAAATGATTTGTCCTAAAACATCAAACAACAAAACACATCATAACCTCAAGTTATATATATAAAAATATCTAAAAAACATGGTAACAACTCTTTGTCAAAACTTTGTTGTTTAATGTTTTCCCTGTTGTATCTTTTGTTGAAGTCTTTATTTTTTTCAAAGCTGGGTTTCAACAACAAACCACAGAAACCCTGTTATGTCTAAACCCAGACTACCAAGCACTCATCTCTCTATTTTCTCTTCCCCCCTCTATCATTCTGTTCTCTTTTCTCTCAACTATGTTTTCTCCTCTTTTAAGTGACACACTAAATGGAACAATTTGTGTCATATCGTGTTGTGTGGTCAGATAGTGCTGTCTGTAACGCTGAAAACTCAACAGAGAGAGAGAGACAGACCGAGAAAGAAACGGAGAGAAAGAGCTGTCACTCTGAATCTGTTTATTCCGAGGGAGTTCTACCGTCGTCTCTCTGGCCTGAAGCCATACACACCGCAGCGCAGAATGCGTCGGTGTGCAGACAGAGGGCCGCTACCTCCACGGTGTCCTTGAAGACTCCAGGTAAAAGACGAGGAGGAAGAGGGAAGAAGGGAGATGGAGAGAAGGAGGGGAGGAGAGGGGGAGCTGGGAGTTGTAGGAGCGATCAGATGGTTTAATGAACCCTCCTTTAAACTGTCACTCAGACCAACTTGGTCCTCACACACCAGCCTGCCTGACGCCACCGAGAGGCCTACACACACACACACGCACGCACGCACACACACACACACACACACACACACACACACACACACACACACACACACACACACACACACACACACACACACACACACACACACACACACACACACACACACACACACACACACACACACACACACACACACACACACGCACGCACGCACGCACGCACACACACACACACACACACCAGCCTGCCTGCCTGACGCCACCAAGAGGCCTACACGCACGCACACACACACACACACACACACACACACACACACACACACACACACACACACACACACACACACACACACACACACACACACACACACACACACACACACACACACACACACACACACACACACACACACACACACACACACACACACACACACACACACACACACACACACACACACACCAGCCATTTCCCTCTCTGATCAGCAGTGAGAACTTGAAGATCGACAGAAGGTATTTTACCCAATGCAACAACCAGTTCATGATTTAAATGTTCATATTCATGTGTCCAGATTTCTCTATCAAGGCTTATGTTAAATGTAAATGATTTGCTTATTTTGACATTTTGTGAAAGCACCGACTCAGAGCTTCGAAATGGTATATCGTACACTGTAGTTGGAGGAAACATTGGGAAGTTACAGTATATCACAAAAGTGAGTACACCC